>NC_053041.3:241172769-241475800 GCF_002575655.3 Aegilops tauschii subsp. strangulata
GCATGCACGAGAGAAAGTTAGTGGTAGCTACAAAGGTTAGAGGATTGTGTGGGTGTAAGAGACTAACAAAGATCATAATTTGATATGAAAGCGGATTCATATATTTGAATAGGAGATCATAGTGTTTTAAACATTGCATGCATGAATATAGCGGTGATACACGTGCTGTGCACATGTTATACCCTAATGTGATAATGCATGGCGTTTGCAACTCACAGCTAAATGCCAAACAATCTAAACCATACTATACATCAAACAATCTCACATTTTATTTGAATTTGTGATAATGTGTGGCGTTTGCAGCTTACAACTAAATATCGAACAATCTAAACAATACTATATATCGAACATTCTCACATTTTATTTGAATTTGTGGTAATGTGTGGTGTTTGCAACTCACATCTAAATACTTGTAGGCGTAGGGGGCGGGGCACCATACATAATGTGATAAACACATTATACATATGAGACATGGTTTAGATTATGAAGATCTAGCTAGAGCTAGAAATGTAATGTGATTTGAAATCAAAATAAAGTGGATTCAAAAAATCTAGTTCGAGTTCATATAGTACACATAGTTCATATGTAACACGAGACTAATCATGTGGTGTGTTGTGAAGATAATACACAAACGATGGTTTAACTTGACAATCATGATGATTGTAGATCTTATTAAAACAGAGAAACAAATTCAAATGCTTTGACTTCACAACAATCATTACTGTAGATCTTATTCAAATAGAGAAACGAATTCAAATTTAGTTCATATTGAAGCGGTAGTATATACGTTTGGAATGCACTAAAACGTTCATTTGAGTAGTAGGTTGCATGCATTATACACGTAGCGAAATATTTTAATTGAACATAACATGAATTCAAAGTTTTGAATGACATTTGTAGTGCGCATTGATTTGGTACAGTACACGTTAGGCTTGTCCGAAAATTTCAACCCGCGCCTTGTTAGCCCGAAATATTTAAGATATATCTTTGTCTCGTTGTGCTCCAACAACTCCCTCCATCTCAACCCGCGCCTTGCTATTCCGAAATTACAACGCGCGCGAAAACTCCCACCTCCTGTGAAATCCTGACACGTGAAATGCCCGTGGTACCCCTGAACCGAAAGAACCGCGTCAAATCGGTGGGGGTACCTTCGTAACTTACCCCACATTTCGGACAAGCGCGTCTCTAAGCCATGGTTCCCCACTGCCATCCCATCCGCCCACCCATTCGTACACCGAGGCCGCGAAAACCCGCGACAAAACCCCACACCCTGCTCCGTCCGCCACCCAGCCGGAGCCTCTTCCCGGACGACGTCGTCCACAGCAACACCTCGACGTCCCTCATCCACCGTACCGGATGAGGATCCGTCGTCGATCTCATCGTCCCGCCGGTTCAGCCACCCCGTCCTCCACCTCCAAGGAGTTGCCCCGACGTTCCCCTCGTCTTTCACGCCACCTCCATTCCCACACCGCCGTCTTCACTTGCACCACCGGAAGAGCATCATCATCACCGTTTCCTCGGATGAAGTTGCAGCCTAATCGGTGCCACCAAAGAGGTTGTACACTAATCGCCGCATTTTCTTCTTGATTCGATCTCACGGTGCTGCCGGCGCTCGGTCCCGAGCCGACACGGCGCGGCTCCATCCACAGCGACGTCGCCGGCCACTTCCTCCACGGCGTCGCTCCCTCGGCAGCGACGTCCACATCAGTAGGAGCTGCTGCTGCTTTAGCTCTCGCTCGCGCTGCTGCTCTGCTCTTGCTCTCACTCCCCTGCCTGGTCTGCTCTTGTTATTGCTCTTGCTCGCGCTGCTGCTCTCGCTCTTGCTCTTCCTTGCGATGCTGCTCCAATTTAGCTACACTTCAGTCGACTGAATCGACTTTTGGGTCAGTCGATTTTCAGGGGGTGGGGGGCTCGCCGGGGTGAAGGAGGAACCAGCCGCAGCGGGGAGGGGGCTCACCGGAGAGGTACCGCACTATCTATCTTAGGGTTCAGGATGGGGGCGGTGGTCGCCGGCGGTGGCAGGGCGGTGGCGTGGGGATCGCCGGAGAAAAAGCTCGGCACGGGGGGGGCCTAGAGGGATGGCCGGGGCGGCGGTGGACCGGCGGTGGGGAGTGTTTTCGGGGCGGGCGGGGCGGCGCACCGCCGGCCGCGGGTGGCGGGGGGCTGCTGTTTGGCCGGTGGTGGCTGGCGGCTCAGGGGGTGGAGGTTGAAGATGAACCGCAGGCCCTTGATTTCGTATCCAACGGCTGCAAAATCGACTGACCAGAGATGAAAAAGTCAGTCAACCGACATGTAGCCTCACCTTGCTAGTGCGTTCAGTTTCGACAGCAAAATTCAGTTTCGACAGCAAAATTCAGTTTCGACCGTTAAGTTCAGTTTCGACAGTTAAGTTTAGTTTCGACAGTTAAGTTCAGAGATGAGCGGCTGATGTATTTTACATCTAGCACTTTGTGGTTATGTATTTTACGTCATGTATTGGAGATGCTATTAGAATTCCACTCAGGTTAACGTTGTTCGTTGTCTCTCTTGTCCTGCTTCAGCCTCGGCGTCGTACAACTCACCGGAGCTGCTCCAACGACGAAACCCTCCATCACAGCGGAGCAGTACCTCGGGCTCCATCTCCAGACGCCTAAGATCTTCTTCGCCTCCTCCGATAGCAAAGTCAGCCGGAGCATCCTCACCGGCCAACCCAATCACGCTGAGATCGACATGGCTTCGCCAAAGAGGTTGTACACTTGTTGCATCTCTTTTTTACTCTACATGTTATATATATTGTCCACTGAGCACATGGATTTGTTCCTTTAGTGTCTCCTTGAAAGAAAAAAAGTAGGAATTTTAATTTTCACTTGTCCTCCTTTTCAAATTCCTATTCATGAAGCACAAGACTAAGAGATGGTAGCATAATAGCATTATAACCGTACATTTTCTTGTGGTTTGACTTAATCTCACCATGCTTCTTTGCATCCTGTGATCTTCCAATTGTTGTGAATCAAACACCCAGATTGGCAGAAATCTTGTGGTTTTAAATTCTCTGTTTTGCACGTGCATTCCTATCCTATTCCTGTCTATTTCCTATCCCTGCATTGTTGGAATCCTCCAATTCAAATGAGCCCTTACAGAATTACTTCTCTTACAGATAGTTGTCAAAGAAAACCTTGCGTGGTTTGTCCCGCTCCTGTTGCGCCGTCGTCCACCCTAGCTCAGCTGCTCCAACGACAGAAAGGTCCAGCACAGCAGGAATCCGGCCTCTAGACTGTCTTTCGCCGCCTCAGATCTTCTTCCCCGCCGCTGGCAGCCATGAAAACTGCATTACCATCATCAACCGAGCAGATGACCTCGAGGACTACACGGGTCCGCAAGAGAGGTCGCACTCTTTCGTGTCTGCTTACGTTATGCATCGCTTAATATTACATGCTACTTTATCGTCCTGTTCACCGATTAGACTCTGAGTCAGCTCCAAACTAATGGTCAAAATTGAGTTTTTAAATGGTTGTGGGGTACATATCAGGGCCGCTATCAATAGTATCTATCTACTATCTACTTAATCTCCGGTGTCTACTATGAGTTTCATGTTGGGTGGGAAACAAACAGTAAAGAAGCCATTATCTGTATTTTTTAACTGAAGCCATTATCTGCCTGCTATTATTGGTTTTGGGTCTATCCACAGGTTGCTACCATCACTCTGGATTTCTGCATGCACTCCTTACATAATCTCACTATGTTTTATTCCTATGCATGCCAGTTATTGTAAACAATGGAACTCAACATGTAGAGCAAAAGAGACGAGCCTTGCGTGGCAATAAAATTTCATGCAGACGTCGCTCCATGGTAGGCGCAAACGCAGCCCCCCCCCCTCCACGCAATTTGGATTGTAATCGAGAGGAAGATATCTGTTCTGAGGGGGATTCAGAAGGAGAAGACAACTCCTATTTACCCCCTGAGGTCTTCGCTCTAACTTGGCATGCTGATGTTGGTTATATCATGCATATGGTGTCTTGCATTGCTTACTGTATACATCAAATATGTCATCTACTTAGTTTAGACACCCTTTGTGCGAATGCCATCTGTTTAGTTTATTCATCGTTTATGTGAATTATGCAACGCCATCTTGTTTAGCCAGGCATCATATATGTGAATTTTGCAATGCCATCCTGCTTAGCCAGTCATCTTATATGTAAATTATATCAGGCCATCCTTTTTTTCGTTACATATTACATTTGTCAACAATGTTAGTACATTCAACTGCTCTTCATGTGCATCAGCCATTTGACACGGTGATGGCAAATTCTGGAGTGAAAACAAGGTCTTCAGAGCAGACTATGCTATCTGACGAAGTGCATATCTCGCTGGTTACGGATAGCTCCTCTAAGGAGGATTCAGAGACAGATGACCAGTCCTATCCCCCCCCCCCGAGGTGTATGCTCTAACTTGGCAGGGTTATGTTGCTCATATCGTGTGTATGGTGTCTCGCATTGCTATGCCATTTGATTAGTTTAGACATGCTTTGTGTGAATGCCACCTGTTCAGTGTCTAATTACCATATATGTGAATTATGCATTGCCATCTTGTTGCAAGACATTATATATGTGAATTATACAATGCTATCTTGTTGCAAAGGCATTATATATGTGAATTATGCAATGCCATGTTGTTTAGCCAATCATCACGTATGTGAATTATATCATGCTATCATTTTTTTGTATTACGTGTTCCATTTGTCGACAACGTTTGTATATTCAACTACTCTTCCTGTGCATCAGCCATTTGAAGCGGTGATGGAAGTATCTGGAGTGAAAACAAGGTATTCAGAGCAGACAATGCTACCTGCTGAAGCAGACATCTTGCTGGTTACAGAGAGCTCCTCAGAGGAGGATTCAGAGACTGATGACCAGTCCTATTTCCCCCCTGACGTCTATGCTCAAACTTGGCAGGGTTATATTACCCATGTCATGCATGTTGTCTTGCATTGCTTAGTTTTTACATCATATATGGATTGCCATCTGCTTACATGCTTACTATATAAATCATATATTTGAATTATATCATGCCATCATGTTTACATAGTACATACACATCATCTATCTGAATTATGGCATGGCAACCCATTTAATAAAGACATCATATAGTTATATCATCTCATCCTGTTTAGTGTTTACAGTCATCATATTTTGAATTATGGCATTCTATCCGTGAATGTATGTGAATTATGGCATGCCAACCTATTTAATAAACACATTATATAGTTATGTCATGTCATCCTGTTTACATAGTCTCATATTTTGAACTATGTCTTTCCATCTTTTTTAGTTATCCATCATAATGTGAAATTGTGTCATGCTATCCTGTTTAGTTAGCCATCATATATGTGAAATTGTGTCATGCTATCCTGTTTGGTTAGACAACATAAATATGAATTATTTCATGCCCTCTTTTATTCCCCACTATCCATTGCACCTGTCTATCATACAATGTCTATACTTTCAATTACTTTTCTTGTTTATCAGCCATTTGAATTGGAGAGTGTGATGGCAGTATCTAAGGGAGTAACAACACGGTCTTCAGAAAATATAGTGCTACCAGTTGATGCAGATAGAACCACGGTTGTACTTGCCCAAGGACCAGATCCACCACACATAACCCAGACTCTCGCAGATTGTACCCCTACCCAGTTGGACAGAGAACCAGCTACACCCCTTCTAACCCCAACCCCGGCAGATAGTAACCCAGTTCCAGTTGACACAACACCATCTCCACCACAGAGCACCCAAACACGAGCAGTTAGTAAGGGAACTGCAGTGCCCAAAGCACGAGGACCACCACTCCGAATCCCAACTCAACGCTTAAAGGAGAAGAAGATTTGTTCTCAGGTCAGGTTCTGTAGCTATGGTTCATACTCCTTTGCTCTTGCATTACTGTATTTACTCATACCAACTATTTTCAAATTTGAAGGATGGAATTGAAACTCCAATGGCGCAACAGGTATGTTTTAAACATGTTTCTTTAACTGGTTTGCTGTTGTAACCTGCTCTATGTTGATTTCAGTTTCAATTGAATAAACAGTTATGTTCTCATGTCATGCACATTACAAGTGTTGTTATTGCTCTATAGTTACCCACACTTATATTCTGTCTATTCTGCTTTGTCTTGAACAAATATTATTTGAACTGTGTCTCTATCTTGATTTGAAAACAAAAACTAGAATGATATAGACCATAAAGTGACCATGGTACATAGATATATGTTTGTTTCATGCTGTTATCATGTCCACTTTACTACTGAACTCATTTACCAAAATGAGTTTCATATACAACATGGTAAACATGTGATGTGTCTGCTTGTTTCTCTTTTAGAATGTGGACAAAATATTGGAGAATGGCACCGCGTTATCCAATGGTAAAGGAAGTAATGCAGATAAGGTTCAAGATAGTGGGACATCCCTGTTGGTCTCTAAGAAAGCTGATAAAAACTATCTTGACGACAGTGAGGGAACCCAAAAGTCTTGTCTTGATGTAGTGTTCGAGTTACTGGCCACTACTGCTGGCACAAGCTCTTCGAACTCGCTGCCTGAATCAGTTCGTCTTCTTGAGTCTCAACTTCAAGTTGAAAGACATCGATCAGATGTGCTGCGATAGGAAGCTGAAGGACTGAGGAAGTCCCTGCAGAATTCAGATGCATATTTTCTGGTGCAACAGCAAGCACTGGAGGATTTAAGCGCCAAACATGAGAAAGTTAATAAGCTTGCTAAGCATCTTGCCAGCATTATGGGTACCCAGGATATTGTTTCTTGAGATCTTCTGAAGTGGTTTCAGTTCTAGATTTGTTTTGCTGCGGCGTTTATTTGTGCTGGTCGCCAACTTTGACAACCAGTGTATATGATATGCTGCTTTGTTCCCTGTATTTGCACTGATGGCGAACTTTGATGCCCAGTGGATGTAATATGTGTAATAGTCGTGATAGCCTAGCGTTAGTTGCTTGCTTATTTATTTCCTTGTTGTCTTGTTTATTTGTTTGCTTGTAGTCATTGCAGTTCTTTTTCCGTGGTTAGCTAGTGGCTGCAATAACCTATTTTTTTAAACTAGGCCACAATAACCATGGGCTAATATTTACTGTAGAGACACTGGGCCTCCTACTGGCCGTAGAAACAGTGGGCCTTCTACGGGCCGTAGAAACAATGGGCCTTCTACGGGACGTAGAAACAATGGGCCTTCTGCGGGCCGTATCATTAATGGGCCTTATACGGGCCGTATGATCGATTGGCCAAACATGGGCCAAACAGACCGCATTATGGCCGTAAACGGGCTAGAGCTGGAATCGTCCATTCATGGGCCGACCATAACGGGCCATCGTTAATAGGCTGTATTTGATGACGCTATGAAAACGGCCCAACGTATTAACGGACCACAAACGGGCCGACTGTAACCACGGGCTGAATTTGGCCCACAAGCAGAAAATGACAGTAACGGGCCGTAAGTAAACGAATGCTGGAAATGAGCCCAAGAATAAATGGGCTCTGAGAAGGCCGAAAGATAACATGGGCTGGAAACGGCCCAACGGAATAACGGGCCGTTAATGGGTATAAACTGATACATTGTTCATTATGGGCCAGTTTCACTACGGGCCGTTAATGGGTGTAAAGTGATACACTGTTCATTACGGGCCAGTTTTACCACGGGCTGTTAATAGGCCAAGAGTTACATAGGGCCTCATATGGACCGAAAGACGTCATGGGCCATACATGCGCCAGAAGTGAAAACGGGCTGGAATCATATTGGATGGCCCAGATGACGCTACTGGGCCTAATTCTGATAGGGCGTAACGGGCCTTGGGTTAGCGGGCTGTAAATGGGCTATATGCGAACAAGCCATTAACAGGCTTTCCATGGGCCGGCCCGCCACCTTTTGACCAAGTCAAACGGGCCGGCCTTTGCACAGGAATGGGCCTCTGTTGGGCCATGCCACGTGTCGACATATCATAGGCGCCTTCCGTCCAATGAGTGGATGACATCTGTCCCAACGATGAGCCGACACGTGTTTCCTCCAGCCAATGATGATTTTACACGTGGAAAATCCCCATTGGTCGGGGCTGTTAACGGGTTATCGGATCCAAAACCCGACCCGATAGCTTAACGGTGTTCCCTTACGGTGGATGCCACGTGTCGGTCACCCTTGACGAAAGCACTTATGTGACGCGCGATTTATCGTCATGGAAGTGGACACTTCCATAATGATAATTTTAGTAATGTCATGGAACACTTCTACGACAGCACAGGTATGACTATCTTGATTCTGTCATAAAATCGTCATGGATGTACATGCATGACAAAAACGCGACCTGCTGTGACAAACACGTATCATCACGGAAGTGTATTTTTTGTAGTGTTTAAATTGAACTGTGAAAATGTCTTATATTAAGGAACAGAGGGTGTAGAGTTCACTCAAATTATCCCGGTAAAGCTAGTCACACCTTTGTTAAAATTAATGTTCATTATGTTATCGGAGGAGGTCTGTATGTTTGTCTCTAATGCCTGTCGACTACATACCTGACATCATGATGTAATGTTAAGTCATTTCCTTTTGTACAGTGTCACTGAATTGTCAAGGCGGTGATGGCATTTTATTTTAGTTGAACTGCACAAAATATGCTTAAAGCAAGAGGAAAGGTCAGGAATGGTTCAATTTTTCAGAAAAAAAAAACTATGTATGCCTTCCTGACATCAGCCGATGTTGCCTTATTTATTGCTTCAAATAGGTGGTTAGAAACAGTCTTGCTACCTTTTCCCATTAATAAATTGGAATGCTTATACTTGTGAGTCTATGCTTCAACTAGTGCCACTTTTATAGTAATCACACTTTCAATATCTATGCAAACAGGGATGCTCGATTTTAGTGGAACTACACAAAAAGTCCAAATGGTTCAACATTAGGAGCATGTTTTCTTCCAAACCTTTATATCCAATTGATGGCACTATGAGTTGTTCATTACGAGGGTACATGGTTTGCTACTATCTTGCTACTCTTTTTGTACTATCATTAGATAGTAATACTAGTGGTTTGCATGTGAATTTATTGGCAGGGTGGACCTACATTGGAGGTGCGGGACAGGATTCTATGATTGAATGCTCAATTTCGGTTGTATCGATTTCACCTCTTCCATCACTTCGAACATGGATATCCTTGGTCTGATGAAGAATAGGCGCTATTTTTCTGCGCTGAACCAGCAAATCAATTCAGTATGAAATTGTCCAGGGCAAAACATGGCTGTATCAAATTGTCCAATGCAAAACATGACAAATGCTATGCGGAAGAGACGTGTTTAATCCGAAAATACAAGGTGGGGTATATGTTTACTAGCTGCTTGATATTTGTGCATACAGAGATGTCTGCCCATTGCTAGTTGGCAAACAAACAAAGTGACCGCAATTTTGGTTGAACTGCACAAGAGAATAGTATAGTCACTACATGCAGTGCCATTTGAAAGTAGACACAGAAAGATTGGATAGTCACTTCATGGACTGCATAAAAGTAGCACTATACTATTTATTGGCCAACACTAGGTGCTTCATTGCTTTGGTCTGATTATACAATGGGCATCATTTTGCCTAAGTTAAAGTTTGTATTCCGAAAATAGTCTCGCCGTGTGATCGAGAGAAGACCAAATCATATTGCAGTGGATGTTCCTCCATCATATGTGGTTCATTCTCATGGTTCCAGCTGTTGGTGAAACCACTTACGTTTGCAAGAGGAATTGTAGACTTCACAAACGAATTTGTCTTTCACTCTGTACTGAATGTTGGCCAAGAGAAGCATCCATGTTAGTAGGAAGAACAGATGTTTTTTCTAGATCTTTGCTTTTGGAGATACATATTTGTATATGATCTGTGAATCATTGACATGCATTAACATGTTGATCTTATGTATGGGAATCGTACTAGTTGGTTTTGAATTTGGGCTACTAATGTGAACATATTACAATGCCAGGCATGTGAGTCTCGTGTGAACATTTCGAACGGATCGGCTCTTACTGATGTGCACAACATGATCCTTCTTTTTGTGTTCTCAGTGTTTACAAGTTACTAACGGTTCCTTATTTATGTTCGCTCAGTGTTTACAAGTTACTGATCGATCACTAGCTATCCTACAAATGCGCTCCTGGATGTTTTAGTTGCGACACAAGATCCGAAGTGGCAGTTTTTTGAATAAAAATGCCTACCTCTGAGGAAACTGACAAGCTGCTCTGAAGAAAATGCCATGCGAATCTGAAGAAACTGCCAGCAAAAACGTTCGCAAATGCCTTATCTCCCGGCGAACGTTCATCAGCTAATGCAATCCTACACGTACACCATCCGACCTACTCGATCCTACACGTACACTATCTGACCTACTCGATCCTACACGAATAAATAGCGGATCACACACGTACTACCTCCTTTCCAGTTTGCAGGGCTTAATTCAAAAATCTCACCAACCAAGGTAGATGATGAGTGGTGGAATCATTTTTGACAAGGAGGGAGTACCTCATCTGGATGATTCGAGTGCACTCATTTGACCGTCATGCCGACGTGTGACCCAGCATGGACGGGACACACCACTGACGGGACGGGATGACACAATCATAATTTCGGTTTTTTCTAGTTTTCCACGGCAAGCTGGCGCGCTAAGCCTTGCCTTCTTATGCATTGAATTCCGATGACCGCGATGACCGTCGTGTTTTCCACGACACGCTGGTTTGCCTACCTTCCACCTATAATTACTGTTTCCCGGCCTTCTCCGGTGGCACCATCACCCAACTCGCCCTACCCTCATAAGCCCCCACCGGCCCGACGTCGCTCGCCACTTATCCTCGCTCTCGCCACATCCGCCATGTCCCCGCCCGTCCGCGAGAGGCGACGCCGGAGGCGGTCACCGCCGGAACTAGTGTCCGGTTTTTCACCGGAAGGCAGACAGAGGGAGGGGGCATTCTATCGGTCTTTAGATGGCAATGCGGAGTATGAGGAGTTGTTGGAGCGTGACCGCCTGGCGGAGGAGCAGCGTATCGCCGATTTGCGCCGCCAGCGGGACATGGAGCAGCAGCGCACCGATGCTCTGAGTCGCGAGCAGAGTGCCCACAACTAGGACGACAACGTGGAGGCCGGCGCCCGGCAAACATCCCTGGAGGTTGTCGGGCAAGCACGCGTTCGCGACGCTGAATTTTACTACCAGCTCGTCAAGTGGGTTTCCCGCTTAGAAGCCTAAGCTTCATGGACCACACCGGCATGGAAAGGGCCAACGCGCGCGAGCAACGCACCCTATCGCACCTCTGGCAAGTCCGAGGCAAGGCGGAGGACGCCGGTGCCGGCTTTTAGCGTGTACCACAGATGGCGGCAGGCATCGTCTAGTTAGCTAAGAGTAAGTTAGTACTTGTACACTACTAGAGTATTAGTGGGAGTAGATAGTTAACTTGGCTATGATGGTTGTCAACGTGGAAGTTCAGTACTCTATATCTGGATCAGACCTGTTACTTTGCTCTGAATGTTGAACTTTTTGTTTGAACGTATGGAATGGCCTGTTATTTTTTCAAATGGGTTGTATTTGTCCGCCACGGGTTTAGAGGCTGACTTGTGGGCCTACAAGGTTGACGCGTACACAATTAGGAGATGATTGTACGTGCAGAGGATGACAGCAGGGACTCACCAAGGTCATGGCAGTACGCAAGCAAGTGCCTCCTTATTTCAAGCCAATAAAAAAATGGCTCCTCCTAATGGATTTCTGACATCTGGGTCCTATGACTTTGTCAACGTAGTCAATAAACGAGAGAATTGCACAACGAGCGGCTGACACCAGGGACCCAGCAGCTCGCCCAGTATTTTTGTTTTGGGTTAATTCGATAAATGCCACTCCAAATCTGGTGATTCCGAGAAATGCCACTGCAATTTCCAAACTTTGAAAAATGCCATTTCCAGTGGCATTTTTCGAAGTCTGGTGTGGCGTTTTTCAAAGTTTGCAAAAAGTGCAGTGGCGTTTTTCAAAGTTTGCAAAAATTGCAGTGGCATTTTTCAAAGTTTGCAAAAATTGCAGTGGCATTTTTCAAAGTTTGGAAATTGCAGTGGCATCTTTATGAATTTCCATGATTGGAGTGGCATTTATCTAATTTGTTTTTGGGACGGAAGCAGGGTGTCTACTGGGCTGTGCGGGGCACTGTCACCTGTCTAGACAGCCTTTTCTTTTATGTTTACCACAGACCAGCCTAGTAGTTTTTTTCTTTCTGAAAATGGCTAGCCCAGTTTTTTTGTGCTTTGTCAAGTAAGTCGCTTTGTCAGGCCTGTTGGGTTGCAAATCATTCAAGACGAGGAGAGCTTCATTCGGCTAGTCCAGAAAATGGCCTATCAGTAATGAGAAATGGGTTGTACATTTTTAAAACACATCAAACCGGCAATTAGTTTCAAATTTCTTTTTATTCATTTCGAGATTTTAAATTGCATTGATTTTTATGCGTGGACAATTTGTTGGATTTTATATTGATATACATTTATTTTTTAAATCAGTTTGAATGTGACTCGAAATTTCGGGATTAAAAATAGTTCGAACCGCACCGAAATATGCAAAATTCCGTATAATTTTTTAACCGTGGCCACAATATGGGCTGTAATGCTAACAAAAAGAATATGGGCTCCAAAAAACCCTTAAGAATTAGCAAATGGACTGTAAATTATTAGAAATAATGGCGGATGGGTTGTATGCTGTTTTCCACAGATTTCAGGCTTTCCTAAAAAAAGGTTGACGCACAAGCAGTGATTGTTGGATGTCCATCCAACGGTCTCCAGCCGCTCAAACAAGCGCCGGTGGGTCTGCCTGCTCGCTCCTCCCGCGGCCGGCTATGCTGCCGCGCAGGCCTCGCCGCCCCACTGTACTCCCATCGCTGGCCTAGCCATCCCTCTACTCACCCACACCTCCTGTTATTCTCCAGCGACAGCAGACGAACCGGTAAACCCTCATACTCCCCTCCGCATGGGAAACAACTGCCGAGTCTTCCCTGGCTCCGTGTCGTTCCCTTCCTAGGCCTCGCCATCGTCCACCGCCCTGGTGCTCTCAGAACAGTGTGGTCAACATGGTCAACGAACGACATGCATTTGAAGTGGACTGTACGTGGAGAGGCTGACAGCTGGGTCCACGGCCACACGCAATGAAATGCCTCCTTATTACGTGCAAAATAATGGTTCCTCCACCTGACAGCTGGGACCCACCGGAACGGCCTCTGTATTTCACAAAAAAAACGTTCCCCCCGCTGACAGGACGGACCACTAGCTATATCTTTGCACGCAAGGAAGTGCCTCCTTATTACGCACAAAAAAATGAATACTCCCCCTGCTAGCTGGGACCCACCATAGTGAGAGGCTGACTTGTGGGCCTACTAAGATGACGGGGACGGAGGGCTTTGTCAACTTAGTCAATATGAACGATTCTAGCTCTAGTGACCGTACGATGTCCATCCAACGGCCGTAGTGCTTATTCAACCTCTGGTCTTCTTGCTCCAGCCGCCCAAACCAGCGTCGACCGTGCTGCCTGCTCCTGCCTCCCGTGTCCGGCTGTGCTGCCACCGCTGGCCATGCCATCCCTCTATACTCACCCACACCTCCTGTTATTCTCCGACGACGGTAGCCTCACACCGCAGCCGAAGCAGTCAACCCACATACTTCCCTCTGCGTGGACATCCACTGCCACGTCTTCCTCGGCTCCACGTCGTCCCCTTCCAAGGCCTTGCTGTCATCCACCGCCCTGGTGCTCTCGGCGGGGCGTGGTCAACGTGGTCAAGGAACGACTTCCATCGGAAGAGTACTTTACGTGGAGAGACTGATAACTGGGTCCACGGCCGCAGCAAGGAAGTGCCTCCTCATTACGCGGAAAAATAATGTTTCCTGGAGATGACAGCAGGGACCCACCAGACGGGCCACCGTATTTCACGAAAAAAATGATTCGCCCCCTGACTGTTGGGACCCACCAGCTACATCTTCGCACGCAAGGAAGTGTGTCCATATTACGGGCAAAAAAATGATTCGCCCCCTAACTGCTGGGACCCACCAGCTACATCTTCGCACGCAAGGAAGTGCCTGACAGTCGGGACCCACCTGGTCGAAGCGTACGTAGCGTTGTCATTCTGGTCACGAACGTCTACGTACATAATGGTCGATCGGTCTGTCTGCAGGCTGCAGCGATGAACCGTGGCCATGTAAGGAAGGGCACGTGTCGTAGTAGAGGCGCGCACGAAGCATGTACACATACGTACAGCGGAGAGGGTGTAAGAAAGTAAATACAGCCACGTACGTACATACGGGCGGGGTCTCGAACACCTACTCTCACATACGTACGGCCAGGGCTCGTGTACATGGTTGGGTCGGAACGGAGAAACCGCGTCGTCGTCGTGTTCATGGGGAGGCAACGGAATGCGTCGTGTTCATCGGGAGGCAACAGAATATGTCGTGTTCATCGGGAGCCAACCGGCTTGGACGGAACAGCCGATGGAAACGAGGCCTGGCGTACCGTAGAACAGAGGAAATGGCCTTGTGTTCGATCGGCCACGATCGAAACGGGATCCTGTTCATCGGGAGGTGTCTGGCGTACCGTAAAACGGAGGAAAAAGACTTCTCTTGGACCTCCTACAGTCGAAACGGGGTCCTGTTGATCGGGAGGGGTGGGACGTACCGCAAAATGGAGGAAACGGACTTGTGTTGGAGTGCTATGGTCGAAACGGGGGTCCTGTTCATCGGGAGGGGTGTGGCGTACCGCAAAATGGGACTCCACAGGATACTATTCATCTCCACCGTCGACCTCCTCGAGCCTCCACGGCTATTGTTCATCCACCGTCGACCTCCTCCAGCCTCCACCTGTGACTGTTCATCCACGGGCTCCTGTTCATCCAGCTCCACCGCTCCTCCACTAGCTACTATTCAACCAGCCCTCTCCACGGGGTCCTATTCAACCAACCCTCCACGGGCTACTATTCATCCAGCCCTCCGCCGGCTACTGTTCAACCAGCCTCCACGGGGTCATCCTGTTCATCCAGCCCTCCACGGGGTCCTGTTCATCCAGCCCTCCACCGGCTCGATCGATGGGGTCCTGTTCATCCAGCGGCAACACCACGGGTTCTTGTTCATCCAACCCCCCACCGGGAATTGTTCATCCACCCCCCCCCCCAACGCTCACTATTCATCAAGAGGTAGCATGTTCGATCAGCTTCAGTTAGCAGCACTAACGAAGGAATCGCTCGATCGGGTTCAGTTAACAGTCATCAATCGATCGCTCGGGTTCAGTAACGCGTAGCCTGCAGTGCAATCGCTCGGGTTCAATAGTCGAACGCCTCGCCCGGGTTCAGTTAGAGCCCAACGCCTCGCACCCACGCGCGTACGTGTATGAGAGAAACACGCATCGCTCGGCCCCCGACCACCCACCATAACCGGGAACTCCCCGATATTTTCCTCGCCCTTGCTTCTACCACGGTTTTCCATCATGGACGACCCAAAGAATGTCATGCAGTTGCGTCTCCGGCCCGCCCAGGACAAAAAGCCCATTTTCGGTCATGATTTTTTGTCACAGAAGTAGGAGCCCGCCACATCTATGATGATACCGGGTTTTGTCACAATTATCGTCATAGAAGTGTCATAAGCATGACAGAAAAAAAAATCAATCGGCCCAAAATGTCACGGATGTGTCTTTTTTTTGTAGTGTGCTGACGCAGAGGACATTGTTAGTAAGTGCGATGGGTGTCAGAAATTCGCAAGGCAAGTTCATGTGCCGCCTAAGGAATTGTGGATGTTGCCAATCACTTGGCCTTTCGTGGTCTGGGGGCTTGATATGGTTGGACCATTTAAGCGTTCTAAAGATAAGAAGACCCACACTTTGGTGGCGGATGATAAGTTTAGCAAGTGGGTTGAAGTAGAGCCAGTTAGCAATTGTGAAGCAGCGACTGCAGTTCAGTTTGTGAAAAAGCTGATCTTCCGCTTTAGTTATCCACATAGTATCATCACTGATAACGGGAGAAATTTCTCCAAAGGTGCTATGAAGGAGTTCTATCAAAGAGAACATATTCGTCTTGATGTGTCTTCGTTTGCTCATCCACAGTCCAGTGGTTAGGCGAAACATGCTAACCAAGAGATACTACGAGGAATCAAACCCTAGCTTCTGGTCCCTTGGGAACAAACGCCAAGTTTTTGGGTTGAAGAGCTTCCTGTTGTACATTGGACTATCAGGACCACCCCCAATAGATCAACAGGCTACATGCCCTTCTTCATGGTTTATGGTGCTGAGGCGGTCCTCCAAAGTGATATTCGTCATGACTCGCCCAAGCTGGCGGCTTACGTTGAAGCAAATAATGAGACAGCGCGTCAGAACGCATTGATGCCTTGGATGAAGAACGTGATCTCGTAGGAGCCCGATCAGCGATTTGCCAACAAGACCTACGTCGCTATCATAGCTGCGGAATTCGAAGCCGGACGTTCCAAGAGGGCGACTTAGTGCTCTGTTTGATTCAAGGTCAGACAGGAATGCACAAGTTATCACCACCATGGGAAGGACCTTCTATGATCAGCAAAAAACTCAATAATGGGTCATATTATCTCATCGACATATGTGAACACACTAAATCACATACTTCTGAGTTAGAGACCAACAGGCCTTGGAATATTGCTTATCTTCGGCCTTACTACACTTGAGTCACTGGCTCTCGTCATTGTACATAAGTTTGTCAATGTATATATCTTTTTATGATCAACGTAATTAAGCCGGCATCCCCAAAATTCGGGGCATCTGTCGTTTCATCTCATATTTTCTGTGCATGAGTCTTTATTAATTGATCATAAGGTCACTTGGGGGCTTCCAACTCACCGAGTTTAGCTTTCTTACCCTCTTGACGGGCAAATAGACGCCATATTATGGGTTAAACCCGCCTGTATGCTTGATGCTACTCCAACAGGTGACCCGCTGTACTCTTGACAGTCAATCTTTTATGACCCTAAACTAGTCAAGGTTAAAATGGCGGCTTATATCACGAGAGAGCCGGCTTACAGAAAGCAAGGATAAACTCACCTGACTGCTTGTTGCTATTCCAATATGTGACCCGCTGTACTCTTAACAATCAATCTCTATGACCCTGAACTAGTTAAGGTAAAAATGGCGGATTATGTCACACGAGAGCCGGCTCAAGGGAAGAAAGGCTATTTAGCCATGCTTCATGAAAGCAATATTTGAGCCTTAAAAGGTCAATCTTTTTGGGTCGAGCCTTAACAGCCGACTTATCAATATTGAGATATACATGTTTATATTCTCTGTTTTTGTCTTTATTGATATTATATATATGTATATATATATATATTTAATATGCAGGCCACAAGTTCCTGGATCAAAGAAGGTTTGGGTTAGCATTGCTCAAAATTGAGCTTATTATGGCCATGAGCCGCAAAGTGACCCGCTCAAGGTTTTTTTTATGACCATGAGTCATTGGGTTATTAACCCGCCCTGGCTTTTGACTATAAGTCGCCAGTACAGGAGTTGACGGACCCCTTACAGATTGTATGTCAAAATATCAAGCAGGATCTTGTATTCAAAGATGGTGCAAAGCAAAGCAAGGTTGCGCATATAATTTAATCTGGCATACAAAGAAGCTTGATCATACAGTTGTTAGATTATCGGTGAAATAACATGCATGAAGGCATAACAAGGCAACCAACTATTTTAAGCTAAGGCTATTACAAGGCTAATGTTGAGCCAAAAATGATTCAAACAGGTTTTTCAGGGGTTACATCACTCCTTTGAGCCGGCCTCTATGCCGTCCAGGTTATGCCCTGCCGGGTTAACATCATCCTGGCGTCTTGCACTGGAAGCTTCCGGGTTATCCTGTGCCGGCTCTTCTTCGCTTGCAATCTGAAGATTATCGACATCCAGTCGATACCAGTTAAGGCCTAGAAGGTTGCTTCATCATTCATGACAACAGAAGGGTCAATGTCAGAGGCAAAAATATGCTTACGCCTTTGAGGAGTTAAGTCAACAACGTCGAAGGAGGGTGCCTTGATGCGAGTGTTGTTGTTGTCATAAGCCGACGGGTACTTCTTCAGATCCAGCTCTTGTGCAAGTTGACACGCCAAAGGTCGCATCTCCTTGACACATTTGGCAAATTTTGCTTCGTTGAATACAGACCCGTCATCATTATACTCTGGACACCCGCCAACCATTTTTGTTGGGTCCAACTCTGATTGATAAGCCTTTGCCTGGCTTAGCGCAGTAATTTCCCGCACATCTTTCATAAGTTGGGGTGGCTTTTTTCCATTGGAGGCGGCCACAAGAGTACGAAGGGTTCCCCATATAATTTCTCTCTTAAGGAGTAGACAGCTTTTAGCTTCATCAATACACTTTGCCCTAGACTGCCACTTCCAGCACATGTAATGTGTTCATAGCATGAGTCGCCAGGTGAGTTAGAGTTACATTTTTCAAATCCCCGAGCGAGTTATGTCAATTAAGTACAGACTCTTACTTACCAAAGATGGTGGCAGTCATTTGATAGACGTGGTGTTTTAAGCCGACCAATTCTGCAGCCACCGGCTTAAGTTGGTTCTCAGCATCTTCAGCGCGCTTTAATAAGGCGGCTTTCTCAATTTCTAAAGCAGATCTTTCAGCGTCAAAATTGGACTTCATTTTTTCTAAGTCCTCCAAAGAAGACTTCAAGCTTGATTCAGCTTTGGCGGGTTTTGCTTGTTCAGACTCTAAGTTCTTTTTTAAGCCGGCCAGATCTGACTCGCCCAGGCTTAATGCTTCCTACAAAAGTTAAACATAGGGTTATCATCCAAAATAAAAGAACAATATGAGTTTGTTGGCTTAGTTAACTCGGCTTTTGGTTCACATGTTAGGACAAGGTTATTCAAGTCCCAAGCACATTGCAAGCAATCCTTGGCACTTGGGGGCTAATGTATATCGTTTTTTCTCTTTATACTGAAGAAGATCCGGCTCGTCACATGATGATAAGCCGGCCCTTGGGGGCTATAGGTGATTCTTCAAACAAGTTATACTTGAAAGAACCAGCTTACCATTTGCATGATAAGCCGTCCCTTAGGGCTACAGATGATTCTTCAAACAAGTTTTACTTGAAAGAATCAGCTTATCATTTCATGATAACCCGGCCCTTGGGGGCTACAATTTGGAGTCTACAGATTTTTTCTCTAGTATTCACCACACTCCCAAATTTTCCTATGGTTAAGACTTGGGGGCTACATACAGGGACATAATAGGAGAAAAATTAAGCATACCTCATACTTCTTCTTCATTATATGTACCAAGCTGGCCTCCATGTCCCAGCTTGTATTTAAGCGGTTCAAATAGCCTGCATACACTTCTTCAGCGCAAAGTGCCTCACAGTTCGGCAGATCAAGCTTTGTGTTGCCCTTTTCCAGCAAGGGCGGCTCTTCTTTGGCTGAGTGCTTAGCTAGCACGGTGGAGGTCTTGGGGGTTGTGTGACCCACCCCAATGATTCAAATGTCATCATTATTCTTCTCAGAAGGAATTTCTTCAATCGGCTTGATAGGAGTTGAAGAAGGAATAGGACTTGGCAGGTCACGATTATCCGTCGGGTTAGTTTCAATATCCATGGCTTTAGAAGCCGTTGCATCAGTCTGTGGAGGCGGATCATCTTGTTGGTTGGGAGGCTCTTCAGGCTGTTCGGTGTTGGCCTCAGGGGTTACCAGCACTTGTTCCTCCGACTCAGGGACTTGGGGTGCCTTAGAAGAGTTGCCAACCTTTCTTTTCTTCTCCTTGGCTTTGACTCTGTGATCACATTGGAGTGTTAAGACATATATGACAATAAGTTTGAAGTTATAAATAAATGCAAGGACTCACCCTCGGTTTACAATGAAGACATGTAGCTGGGTTTGAGATGAGCCGCCTGAAGACGGTGGCGACTCCTGGTAATTGGAGTCAGAAGGGTTAAGAGGATGTCTCATAAGACCAGCTTTGGGTAAAGAAGAATTTGGACTGTGTGGCACCTCGGCAGGCTGCTTACGGGCAGAAGGTTTATGAGTTAACCCGGTCATTAAATCGCCTGAGCCACCACTCTGAGTTTGGCGTCCTAGCTCATGCTGAGTTTTCTTCAAAATAAAGTGTGGATCTAAGTGAGCATCTGGATTAGAAAATTTTACTTTCCGGACGACCCGCCGTATTCTCTTTGGAGGTGCATAGTCTGAGCCGGAAGAGATAGGAATTACCTCAATGTCGTCAACCCGGCTTGCGGCAGCCTCATCCTGAGAATAAGAGGCGTTAGCTAATTCAATAAATAGTCGGCCAACAGAGTCGAGTTCTACCTCTGATTGATCGTCGGCATCAGCTGACTCACCTATAGCAGCCGGTTCAATCACAGCGGCTGGCTTGTTCTACTTCGATTTTGGGCCAGTCTTGGTTTTGGCCACAACAGTTTTTATCCTTCTTTTCCAGAAAGTAGAGTCAGACTGTGAGATAAAGAGAGATTAATAGATGAGAGACAGAATAAATCATGGATATTTAAGCCAGACATAAACTAGTACTTACAGCTGGGGCCGGGTTGAGCTTGAAGAATGGTAACAATCCAATCTTATTACAATTTTCTTGAGACTCCACAAGCAAAGAGTTCACAGTATGAAATATCTCCTCAGCAGTAAAGTTATCGGAGCTATACCGCTAAGGGTCATCTGACTCGCATGAATAATTCACACATTAAGCCGGGGCGATGGCTTAAGGGAAGAATTCTCCACGAGACCCAGCAACGGGCTAATTCAACTCTAGTTAACCCATTGGCTAATAAAGTTGTTACTTTTGGATAGTATTGGAGTGCTTCAATATGTTCATCTGGCAGAAGCTTTCTTGGCAGGTCAAAACTGATAGGAAGACGATCATCCCTATAACCCGACAGAGGGTTCTCATTGGCTGGGGCAGTGTTCCTGAAATAAAACCAAGTCTTTATCCATCCTTTGGGGTGGCTTGGTAAGGTGGCTGCAGGAAAGTCGCCATTCTGCTTCTCTGGATTGAGACTCCGCCCAATTCTTGACTTGGACCATTTGTGCATTCGGTCTGGCATTTATGTAAAAGAATTCTTTGAAGAGAGCAACAGTGGGCTCTGCTTGCACATAAGTGATACGTCTCCAACGTATCTATAATTTTTTATTGTTCCATGCTATTATATTATTTGTTTTGGATGTTTTATATGCATTAATATGCTATTTTATATTATTTTTGGGACTAACCTATTAACCTAGAGCCTAGTGCTAGTTTCTGTTTTTTCCCTTGTTTTTTGAGTTTTACAGAAAAGGAATATCAAACGTCCAAACGGAATAAAACTTCCGCGATGATTTTTCTTGGACCGAAAGACACCTGTAGGACTTAGAGAGGGGGTTAGAGGAGTCTCGAGGGGCCCCCAAGCCCTTTGGGCGCACCCTGGGGGTGCCCCGTGGCTAGTGTACACCTCGGGAGTCCCCCAATCCTAATCTTTGCACTATAAATTCCAAAATATTCCCCCAACATCTGAAGCATCCACCAAAATACTTTTCCGCCGCCGCAAGCCTCTGTCCCCGTGGGATCCCATCTTGGGGCCTTTTCTAGCACCCTACCGAAGGGGGATTCGATCACGCAGGGCCTCTGCATCAACCTTGCCGCCCTTCCGATGAAGTGTGAGTAGTTCACCACAGACCTAAGGGTCCATAGCAAGTAGCTAGATGGGTTCTTCTCTCGATCTTCAATACCATATTCTCCTCGATGTACTTGGAGTTCTACCCGATGTCATATTGTTTTGCGGTGTGTTTGTTGAGATCCAGTGAATTGTGGATTTGTGATCAGATTATCTATGAATATTATTTGAGTCTTTTCTGAACTCTTTTATGCATCATTAAATATCTTTGTATTTCTCTTTGAATTATCGGTTTGGTTTAGCCAACTAGATTGGTTTTTCTTGCAATGGGAGAGGTGCTTCGTTTTGGGTTCAATCTTGCAGTGTCCTCACCCAGTGACAAAAGGGGTAGTGAGGCACGTATCGTATTGTTGCTATCGAGGATAAAAATATGGGGTTTTCATCATATTGCTTAAGTTTATCCCTCTACATCATGTCATCTTACTTAAGGCGTTACTCCGTTCTTATGAACTTAATACTCTAGATGCATGCTGGATAGCGGTCGATGTGTGGAGTAATAGTAGTAGATGCAGAATCGATTCAGTCTACTTGACACGGACATGATGCCTATATTCATGATCATTGCCTTAGATATCGTCATAACTTTGCGCTTTTCTATCAATTGCTCGACAGTAATTTGTTTACCCACCGTATGCTTTCTTTCAAGAGAGAAGCCTCTAATGAAACCTATGGCCCCCGGGTCTATTTTCCATCATATATTTTCATATCAATAAACCAAAAAACCAAAAAAAAACCTTGCTGCAATTTATTTATATTTACTTTACTTTGCTCTTTTATTTATCTTTTATACCTATCTCTATTCGATCTCACTCTTGTTCATGACCGTGAAGGGATTGACAACCCCTGTCGGCTTTCTAGGAACCAGGGTACCCAGACTTGCCTGCCTGCGGCCCACGGCGTGGCCCCATCGACAGCCTGGTACAGCCCATCTTCAGCATCGGCAAGACAAGACCCTCGCGAGGAGCTGAGCCTCGCAAGGTGGACAACACCAAGACCTCCGGAGGGAGCCCCACCCCCCAGGCTGGCTCCTGATGAGCGGAGATTCCTATGCAAGCACCCATCTCATGAGGTTTGGGTGACACAAGCCATGACGACTAAGGCCAGGCGGGCGCAGAGGAGCAGGTTTCCATTTGGTGCTAAGGAGGCAAGCACAGGCGCGGAGTCACGAGGAACCAGCCAAAGGTTTCCATTCCCGTGCAACGAGACCAAGACCGCCAGGACGGCAGGACAGATGTCATCGCCGAGCCCACCGCAGCGTCACGACCAGAAGCTTTGCAGGCGAAGGCCACCTTTCGTTAGGATAGGATGTACTACTTGTCCCCCTTCAAAACTGGCCACTGTGGGATCCGTTCCCGCCTTCGTTTGGAGGAAGAGGACCAAGGCCAGTATAAATAGAGCCTAGCCACCACCATAGGAGGGGATCCGGAACCCGAACCCTCAATAGCTCACACCTACACAAGAGCAGACCTCTTGAGGTTGTTCTTCCCCTGTACTAGTTCATCCTCAGCCCCTCGCAAGGCTAATCTACCCCAAAGCAGGAGTAGAGTCTTACACCGCAAGGTGGCCGAAACCTGGGTAAACTGTCGTGTCCCTTTCCTTTCCTGTTCATCGAGCTAGGCCGTGAGAACGACGAGTTGGTTGGCTGGGGAGGTTGAGTTCTTCGCACACGCCCCAGAGTTTGAACCTTTCTAGGGTCTGCGGAGCCCTGAATCTGACAACCCCTTTCACTACAAAAAAAGACACATCTGTGACATTTTGGGCCGAACGATTTTTTTCTGTCATGCCTATGACACATCTATGACGACAACTATGACAAAAGCCGGTATCATCATTGATGTGGTGGGCTCCTACTTCTGTGACAAAAAATCATGACAGAAAATGGGCTTTTCCTCATGGGTGGGCAGGAGACGCAGCTGCGTGACATTCTTTCGGCCATCCATGACGAAAAAAACCGTGGTAGAAGCGAGGGCGAGGAAAATATCGGGGAGTTCCCGGTTACGGTGGGTGGTCGGGGCCGAGCGATATGCATTTCTCTCGTATACATACGCGCGTGGGTGCGAGGCGTTGGGCTCTAACTGAACCCGAGCGAGGCGTTCGCCTACTGAACCCGGGCGATTGCACTGCAGGCTACGCGTTGCCGAACCCTAGGGATCGATCAATCTAGCTGTTAACTGAACCCGATCGAGCGATTCCTTCGCTACTGCTGCTAACTGAAGCCGATCGAACCTGCTAACTCTTGATGAACAGTGAGTGTTGTTGGGGTTGGATGAACAGTTCCCGGTGGGGGGTTGGATGAACAGGACCTCGTGGTAGTAGAGGTTGTTTCCGCTGGATGAACAAGACTCCGATCGAGCCGGTTGGGGGTGGATGAATAGGACCCCGTGGAGGGCTTGATGAACAGGACCCCGTGGAGGGCCGGTTCGATAGTAGCTGGTGGAGGGCTGGATGAACAGTAGCCCTTGGAGGGGTGGTTGAACAGTAGCCGGTGGAGAGGGCTGGTTGAACAGTAGCCGGTGGAGGAGCGGTGGAGGCTGGATGAACAGGAGCTCGTGGATGAACACTAGCTGGTGGAGGCAGGACGGAGACGCCGTGGATGAACAGTCGCAGGTGGAGGCTGGAGGAGGTCGACGGTGGATGAACAGTAGCCCGTGGAGGCTGGAGCGAGGCAGTAGATGGTGGATGAACAGTAGCCCGTGGAGTCCCGTTTTGCGGTACTCCACACCCCTCCCGATGAACAGGACCCCCGTTTCGACCATAGCAGGTCAAAGAGAAGTCTGTTTCCTCCATTTTGCGGTACGCCACACCCCTCCCGATCAACAGGACCCTATTTCGACCGTAGGAGGTCGAAGAGAAGTCTGTTTCCTCCGTTTTGCGGTACGCCACACCCCTCCCAGTGAACATGATCTCGTTTCCTCCGTTCTGTGATACGCCAGGCCTCGTTTCGGCTGTTCCGTCCAAGCCGGTTGGCTCCCGATGAACACGACGCATTTTGTTGCCTCCCGATGAACATGAAGAAGCAGTTTCTCCGTTTCGACCCAGCCATGTACACGAGCCCTGGCCGTACGAATGCGCGAGTAGGTGTTCGAGACCCTGCCCGTATGTACATACATGGTCATATTTACTTTCTTGCACCCTGGTTGTACGTACGTGTACACAATATAGACGGGATTGTATGACATGCTACGTCCGCGCCTCTACTATGACACGTGCCCTTCCTTACTCGGCCACGTTTCATCGCTGCAGCCTGTAGACAGACCGATCGACCAGTATGTACGTACACGTTCGCGGCCAGAATGACAACGCTGCGTACACTTCGACTAGGTGGGTCCCGACTGTCAGGGAGGATAAGGAGGCACTTCCTTGCGTGCGAAGATGTAGCTGGTGGGTCCCAGCAGTCAGAAGGAAACATTTTTTGTGAAATACGGTGACCCGTCCGGTGGGTCCCTGCTGTCAGGTGGAGGAATCATTATTTTGCGCGTAATAAGGTTTCACTTCCTTGCTGCGGCCGTGGACCCAGCTGTCAGCCTCTGCACATATAGTCTCTTTTGATGGAAGTCGTTCCATGACCACATTGACCACGCCGCGCCGGGAGCACCAAGGCGGTGTACGACGACGAGGCCTAGGAAGGGGACGAGGCAGAGCCGGGGAAGACGCGGCAGTGGATCCCCACGCGAAGACGAGTATGATAACCCACAAGTATAGGGGATCGCAACAGTTTTCGAGGGTAGAGTATTCAACCCAAATTTATTGATTCGACACAAGGGGAGCCAAAGAATATTCTCAAGTATTAGCAGTTGAGTTGTCAATTCAACCACACCTGGATAACTTAGTATCTGCAGCAAAGTATTTAGTAGCAAAGTAACATGGAAGTAACGGTAACGGTAGCAAAAGTAATATTTTTGGGTTTTGTAGTGATTGTAACAGTAGCAACGGAAAAGTAAATAAGCGAAGAACAATATGTGAAAAGCTCGTAGGCATTGGATCGGTGATGGAGAATTATGCCGGATGCGGTTCATCATGTAACAGTCATAACATAGGGTGACACAGAACTAGCTCCAATTCATCAATGTAATGTAGGCATGTATTCCGAATATAGTCATACGTGCTTATGGAAAAGAACTTGCATGACATCTTTTGTCCTACCCTCCCGTGGCAGCGGGGTCCTAGCGGAAACTAAGGGATATTAAGGCCTCCTTTTAATAGAGTACCGGACCAAAGCATTAACACATAGTGAATACATGAACTCCTCAAACTACGGTCATCACAGGGAGTGGTCCCGATTATTGTCACTTCGGGGTTGCCGGATCATAACACATAGTAGGTGATTATAGGCTTGCAAGATAGGATCAAGAACTCACATATATTCATGAAAACATAATAGGTTCAGATCTGAAATCATGGCACTCGGGCCCTAGTGACAAGCATTAAGCATAGCAAAGTCATAGCAACATCAATCTCAGAACATAGTGGATACTAGGGATCAAACCCTAACAAATCTAACTCATGATAAATCTCATCCAACCCATCACCGTCCAGCAAGCCTATGATGGAATTACTCACGCACGGCGGTGAGCATCATGAAATTGGTGATGGAGGATGGTTGATGATGACGACGGCGACAGATTCCCCTCTCCGGAGCCCCGAACGGACTCCAGATCAGCCCTCCCGAGAGAGTTTTGGGCTTGGCGCGGCTTCGTATCGTAAAATGCGATGAATCTTTCTCTCTGATTTTTTTCTCCCCGAACACGAATATATGGAGTTGGAGTTGAGGTCGATGGAGCTCCAGGGGGGCCACGAGGCAGGGGGCGCGCCCCCCACCTGCGTGGATAGAGTGTGGGCCCCCTGGCCTTGATTCTTTCGCCAATATTTTTTATTATTTCCAAAAATAAACTCCGTGGAGTTTCAGGTCATTCCGAGAACTTTTGTTTCTGCACATAAATAACACCATGGCGATTCTGCTGAAAACAGCGTCAGTCCGGGTTAGTTCCATTCAAATCATGCAAGTTAGAGTCCAAAACAAGGGCAAAAGTGTTTGGAAAAGTAGATACAACGGAGACGTATCAACTCCCCCAAGCTTAAACCTTTGCTTGTCCTCAAGCAATTCAGTTGATAAACTGAAAGTGATAAAGAAAAACTTTTACAAACTCTGTTTGCTCTTGTTCTTGTAAATATGTAAAGCCAGCATTCAAGTTTTCAGCAATGAACTAACCATATGCACAATAACACTTAGGTCTCATGTTTACTCATATCAATGGCATGATCAACTAGCGAGCAATAATAATAAATCTCGAATGACAACACTTTCTCAAAACAATCATAATATGATATAACAAGATGGTATCTCGCTAGCCCTTTCTGAGACCGCAAAACATAAATGCAGAGCACCTTTAAAGATCAAGGACTGGCTAAACATTGTAATTCATGGTAAAAGAGATCCAGTCATACCCAATATAAATTAATAGTAATGGATGCAAATGACAGCGGTGCTCTCCAGCTGGTGCTTTTTAATAAGAGGGTGATGACTCAACGTCAAAGTAAATAGATAGGCCCTTCGCAGAGGGAAGCAGGGATTTGTAGAGGTGCTATAGCTCAATTTTGAAATAGAGATAAATAATATTTTGAGCGGCATACTTTCATTGTCAACAAAACAACCAAGAGATGGCGATATCTTCCATGCTACACACATTATAGGCGGTTCCCAAACAGAATGGTAAAGTTTATACTCCCCCTCCACCAACAAACATCAATCCATGGCTTGCTCGAAACAACGAGTGCCTCCAACTAACAACAGTCCTGGGGGAGTTTTGTTTGCAATTATTTTGATTTGATTTGCATAAAGCATGGGACTGGGCATCCCGGTGACCAGCCATTTTCTCGTGAGTGAGGAGCGGAGTCCACTCCTCTTGAGAATAACCCGCCTAGCATGGAAGATACGGACAGCCCTAGTTGATACATGAGCTATTCGAGCATACAAAACATAATTTCATTTGAAGGTTTAGAGTTTGTCACATACAAATTTACTTGGAACGGCAGGTAGATACCGCATATAGGAAGGTATAGTGGACTCATGTGGAATAACTTTGGGGTTTAAGGGATTGGATGCACAACCAGTATTCCCGCTTAGTACAAGTGAAGGCTAGAAAAAGACTGGGAAGCGACCAACTAGAGAACGACAACAGTCATGAACATGCATTAAAATTAATAAACATTGAGTGCAAGCATGAGTAGGATATAATCCACCATGAACATAAATATCGTGAAGGCTATGTTGATTTGTTTCAACTACATGTGTGAACATGTGCCAAGTCAAGTCACTTGAATCATTCAAAGGAGGATGCCACCCCATCATACCACATCACAACCATTTTAATAGCATGTTGGCACGCAAGGTAAACCATTATAAGCTCCTAGCTAATTAAGCATGGCATAAGCAACTATGATCTCTAGTTGTCATTGCAAACATGTTTATTCATAATAGGCTGAATCAGGAACGATGAACTAATCATATTTACAAAAATAAGAGAGGTCGAGTCCATCATATATCATCATAATTGCCTTTCACTTGCACGACCGAATGATGTGAATAATAATAGTAGTGCACGTGCATTGGACTAAGCTGGAATCTGCAAGCATTCAATAAACAGGAGAAGACAAGGCAATATGGGCTCTTGGTTAAATCAACAATAATGCATATAAGAGCCACTTTAACATTTTTAATCATGGTTTTCTCCTATCGACCCCCAGAGAAAAGAAAAGAAATAAAACTATTTACACGGGAAAGCTCCCGACAAGCAAAAGAAGAACAAGAAATCTTTTTGGGCTTTCTTTTAATTATTACTACTACAGTAAGAAAAATAAACTAGCTAAAAGCTACTACTAATTTTTTTGGTTTTCTTAAGGTTTTTCAAACACACAAGAAGAAAGCATAAAAAGGGAAATAACTAGCATGGATAGTACAATGAAAGAGTATGAGCACCGACAACTAGCAATGAGTGTGTGAACATAAATGTAATCTCGGTGAGAAATACGTACTCCCCCAAGCTTAGGCTTTTGGCCTAAGTTGGTCTATTGCCACGGATGGCCTGGCGGATATCCAAAGTTGTAGTTGGGGTCGTACTGAGAAGAAGAAGCCTCTGATTGCCACTGGTTGGCAATCATCTCCAGATCCTAGTGGTAATTAGACTGTCGTGGAGGATCAAATTGTGGTTCCGGCTCTGGCTCTATGGCTGATGTAGGGTTTCGGTAGGCGTGAATGGCCGCCAGCGGAACGAGATGCTGGCCTGCAGATAAATCAAACGAGGAAGGAGCAGGCAAGGTAATAGTCTCTAGGTGATGTTGATCAAAGAACAATTTGTATTTAAGCACCCTTTCCCTGTTCTTAACAATTAAATCATGCGCTACCATACTCTTATAATCTAAATAAAAAGTAGGCAGCAATTTTTCTTCTTTTTCATAGTGCCTCATAGGTATGTTATAGTATGCAGTGAGGCGCGAAGCATAGACACCTCCAAAGATGGGGCCCTTTGTACGGTTCAGACTTAACCGTTTGGCAACAATAGCGCCCATACTAACGAAGTCATCACGGAATAATCCATGGAACAAAATAATAATATCAGGAACACTAAGGTTTCCACAGTTTCCGCGACCAATTAAGCAATGACTAGCAAATATTGCAAAGTAACGTAAAACAGGAAAATGTATGATAGTGATTCTTGCATCGGAAACCTTCCTAGTTTCCCCTACAGTAATAGTATCAATAAACCCGTCCACATCTTTACGATGTGGTTCCTCTAAGCTACCCTCGATAGGTATTTTGCAAACCCTGCAAAATTCACATAGTGACATCTTCTTAACCACATCATATAAATGAAACTCTACTGAAGGAGGTGATTCCTTAGGATAATAGTAGAAGTTTTGCACAAAAGTATTGGTGAGTAAGAGATACTGTTCGCGTTGGTCGCGGAGGAAGTCGGTGAGGCCTGCATTCTCAGCCAATTCATAAAAATCATCATAAATCCCGGCTGCTCTCAAGAAATCATCGGAAGGCCATTCACACGGCCGAACCTCCGCGGTGCGAGGCAGATTATATTTGGGCCTCTCTTCTTCTTGACTTTGCTTTTCCTTCGAGCTTCGGCTCGATGAGCCCCTCAAAAATCTCTTCATTATTTTCTGAAAATTTCTGAAATTTTTAGTAACTTCAAATAAAAGTGAACCAAGCTCAACAAAATTGGTAGCAACTACTCCTACAAGTGCCTAGAGCCTATATCATGCATTAGAACTACTTGGAACCATATAAATTTGACATGCAAGCTCAAGAACATGGTCACCTAGGCAGCACAAATTTGCAATGAATAAAACACTAGAACAAAAACTAATTGGACCAATGAAGGAGTCACATACCAAGGAACAATCCCCCCAAGCAGTTTTGTGAGAGGTGCTTTGAGCAAGGAGATCGAAAATCGCAGCAAAATGAGCTAGAACTCGTGCTTGAGCTGGATGGTGATTTTTTTGGGACGAAGAAGAAGTGTGTGGGTGCAGGAATAAGTGGAGGGGAGCCACCATGGGCCCACGAGGCAGGGGGCGCGCCCTGGACCCTCGTGGCCAGGTGCTTGCTCCCCCTGCTGTGTTCTCAGTGCCAAATATTCTCAAATATTCCAGAAAAAATCATATTAAATTGGCAGGGCATTTGGAGAACTTTTATTTTCGGGGTATTTTTATATTTCACGGATAATTCAGAAAACTGGCAGAAAATACTATTTTTACTTTATTTCAACAAAATAACAGAAAGTAGAAAGAGGGTATAGAAGGTTGTGCCTTCTAACTTCATCCATCTCATGCTCATCAAAAGGAATCCACTAACAAGGTTGATAAGGTCTTGTTAACAAACTCATTCCGAATCGCATGAAACCGGAGAAATTTCGAATAGCACTATGTTACCTCAACGGGGATATGCACATCCCCAATAATAAGAATATCATATTTCTTCTGGACAGTAGGCAGAGGAAACTCAAAACCTCCAAAAATAATCGATGGAATTTTTCCAATAGAATTGATACTGTGGACTTGAGGTTGTTTCCTCGGGAAGTGTACCGTATGCTCATTACCATTAACATGAAAAGTGACATTGCCTTTGTTGCAATCAATAACAGCCCCTGCAGTATTCAAAAAGGGTCTTCCAAGAATAATAGACATACTATCGTCCTCGGGAATATCAAGAATAACAAAGTCTGTTAAAATAGTAACTTTCGCAACCACAACAGGCACATCCTCACAAATGCCGACAGGTATAGCAGTTGATTTATCAGCCATTTGCAAAGATATTTCAGTAGGTGTCAACTTATTCAAATCAAGTCTACGATATAAAGAGAGAGGCATAACACTAACACCGGCTCCAAGATCACATAAAGCAGTTCTAACATAGTTTCTTTTAATGGAGCATGGTATAGTTGGTACTCCTGGATCTCCTAGTTTCTTAGGTATTCCACCCTTGAAAGTACAATTAGCAAGCATGGTGGAAATTTCAGCTTCCGGTATTTTCTTTTATTTGTAACAATTTATTTCATATACTTAGCATAAGGATTCATTTTGAGCATATCAGTCAAACGCATACGCAAAAAGATAGGTCTAATCATTTCAGCAAAGCACTCAAAATCCTCATCGTCCTTTTTCTTGGATGGTTTGGGAGGAAAAGGCATGGGTTTCTGAACCCATGGTTCTCTTTCTTTACCGTGCTTCCTAGCAACAAAGTCTCTCTTATCATAATGTTGATTCTTTGATTGTGGGTTATCAAGATCAACAGCAGGTTCAATTTCTACATCATTATCATTGCTAGGTTGAGCATCGACATGAACATCATCATTAACGTTTTCACTAGTTTCATGTTCATTACCAGATTGTGTTTCAGCATCAGAAATAGAAATATTATTGGGATTCTCGGGTGTGTCTACAACATCTTCACTAGAAGCATGCAAAGTCCTATCATTTTTCTTTTTCTTCTTTTTAGAAGGACTAGGTGCATCAATATTATTTCTCTGAGAATCTTGCTCAATTCTCTTAGGATAGCCTTCAGGATACAAAGGTTCCTGAGTCACTTTACCAGTTCTAGTAGCCACTCTAACAGCATAATCATTATTCTTGCTGTTTAATTCATTGAGCAAATCATTCTGAGCCATAAGTAGTTGTTCTACTTGAGTGGTAACCATAGAAGCATGTTTACCGATGAGTTCAAGTTCACCTTTAACTCTAGACATATAATCACCCAAGTGTTCAAGCATATAAGAATTTTGTTTCAATTGTCTACCAAAATAAGCATTAAAATTTTCTTGTTTAACAATAAAATTGTCAAACTCATCTAGGCATTGTCTAGTAGACTTATAGTGAGGAATATCACCTTCATCAAACCTATAAAGAGAATTTACCTTTACTACCTGTGTCGGGTTATCAAGACCATGAGTTTCTTCAATAAGTAATGGATTAGGATCATATATTTCTTCAACAGGCGGTAAATTAAGACCATGTATTTCTTCAATAGGAGGTAAATTCTTAACATCTTCAGCTTTTATACCTTTTTCTTTCATAGATTTCTTTACCTCTTTCATATCTTCAGGACTGAGAAATAGAACACCTCTCTTCTTCGGAGTTGGTTTAGAAATAGGCTCAGGAGTTGGCTCAGGAAGTCTCCAATTATTTTCATTAGTCAATATATTATTCAATAGAATTTCAGCTTCATCCGGTGTTCTTTCCCTGAAAACAGAACCAGCACAACTATCCAGGTGGTCTCTGGAAGCATCGGTTAGTCCATTATAAAAGATATCAAGTATTTCATTTTTCTTGAGAGGATGATCAGGCAAAGCATTAAGTAATTGGAGAAGCCTCCCCCAAGCTTGTGGGAGACTCTCTTCTTCAATTTGCACAAAATTATATATTTCCCTTAAAGCAGCTTGTTTCTTATGAGCAGGGAAATATTTAGCAGAGAAGTAATAAATCATATCCTGGGGACTACACACACAACCAGGATCAAGAGAATTAAACCACATCTTAGCATCACCCTTTAATGAGAACGGAAATATTTTAAGGATATAAAAGTAGCGAGTTCTCTCATCATTAGTGAACAGGGTGGCTATATCATTTAATTTAGTAAGATGTGCCACAAAAGTTTCAGATTCATAGCCATAGAAAGGATCAGATTCAACCAAACTAATTATATCAGGATCAATAGAGAATTCATAATCCTTATCAGTAACAAAGATAGGTGAAGTAGCATAAGCAGGATCATATTTCATTCTAGCATTCAGAGTTTTTTGTTTAAGCTTAGCTAATAATTTCTTAAGATCACTTCTATCATTGCAAGCAAGAAAGTCTCTAGCAGTTTCTTCATCCATAACATAGCCCTCACGCACAATAGGCAATTCATATTTATTGGGAGAGCCTTCATCATCACTTTCATCAATATTATCAGTTTCAATAATTTCATTCTCTCTAGACCTAGCAAGTTGTTCATCAAGAAATTCACCAAGTGGCACAGTAGTATCAAGCATAGAAGTAGTTTCATCATAAGTATCATGCATAGCAGAAGTGGCATCATCAATAGCATGCGACATATCAGAATGAATAGCAGAAGCAGGTTTAGGTGTCGCAAGCTTACTCAAAACAGAAGGTGAATCAAGTGTGGAGCTAGATGGCAGTTCCTTACCTCCCCTCATAGTTGAGGGATAAATTTTTGTTTTCTTGTCTATCACGTTCTTCATAGTGACCAGCAGATATAAATCCCAAGTGACTCAAAGAATAGAGCTATGCTCCCCGACAACGGCGCCAGAAAATAGTCTTGATAACCCACAAGTATAGGGGATCGCAACAGTTTTTGAGGGTAGAGTATTCAACCCAAATTTATTGATTCGACACAAGGGGAGCCAAAGAATATTCTCAAGTATTAGCAGTTGAGTTGTCAATTCAACCACACCTGGATAACTTAGTATCTGCAGCAAAGTAATATGGAACTAACGGTAATGGTAGCAAAAGTAATATTTTTGGGTTTTGTAGTGATTGTAACAGTAGCAACGCAAAACTAAATAAGCGAAGAACAATATGTGAAAAGCTCGTAGGCATTGGATCGGTGATGGAGAATTATGCCGGATGCGGTTCATCATGTAACAGTCATAACATAGGGTGACACAGAACTAGCTCCAATTCATCAATGTAATGTAGGCATGTATTCCGAATATAGTCATACGTGCTTATGGAAAAGAACTTGCATGACATCTTTTGTCCTACCCTCCCGTGGCAACGGGGTCCTAGCGGAAACTAAGGGATATTAAGGCCTCCTTTTAATAGAGTACCGGACCAAAGCATTAACACATAGTGAATACATGAACTCCTCAAACTACGGTCATCACCGGGAGTGGTCCCGATTATTGTCACTTCGGGGTTGCCGGATCATAACACATAGTAGGTGACCATAGACTTGCAAGATAGGATCAAGAACTCACATATATTCATGAAAACATAATAGGTTCAGATCTGAAATCATGGCACTCGGGCCTTAGTGACAAGCATTAAGCATAGCAAAGTCATAGCAACATCAATCTCAGAACATAGTGGATACTAAGGATCAAACCCTAACAAATCTAACTCGATTACATGATAAATCTCATCCAACCCATCACCGTCCAGAAAGCCTACGATGGAATTACTCACGCACGGCGGTGAGCATCTTGAGATTGGTGATGGACGATGGTTGATGATGACAACGGCGACGGATTCCCCTCTCCGGAGCCCCGAACAGACTCCAGATCAGCCCTCCCGAGAGAGTTTAGGGCTTGGCAGCGGCTCGGTATCGTCAAATGCGATGAATCTTTCTCTCTGATTTTTTTTCTCCCCGAACACGAATATATGGAGTTGGAGTTGAGGTCGATGGAGCTCTAGGGGGCCCACGTGGCAGGGGGCACATCCAGGGGGCAGGCGCGCCCCCACCCTCGTGGACAGGGTGTGGGCCCCCTGGCCTTGATTCTTTCGCCAATATTTTTTATTATTTCCAAAGATAATCTTCGTGGAGTTTCAGGTCATTCCGAGAAATTTTGTTTCTGCACATAAATAACACCATGGCAATTCTGCTGAAAACAACGTCAGTCCGGGTTAGTTCCATTCAAATCATGCAAGTTAGAGTCCAAAACAAGGGAAAAAGTGTTTGGAAAAGTAGATACGATGAAGACGTATCAGAGTACGAGGGTTGACTCGTTTGGCTACGGTGTGAGGCTGCCATCGCCGCAGAATAATAGGGGGTGTGGGTGAGTAGAGGGATGGCATGGCCAGCGGTGGGAGTAGTAGGGGGAGGTGAGGCCTGCGCGGCAACACAGCCGGCCACGGGAGGCAGGAGCAGGCGACACGACCGGCGCTGATTTGGGCGGCTGGAGCAAGAAGACCAGAGTTTGAAGAAGCACTACAGCCGTTGGATGGAGATCGTACGGTCACTGGAGCTAGAATCGTTCATATTGGCTAAGTTGACAAAGCCCTCCGTCCGCGTCAACTTAGTAGGCCCACCAGTCATCCTCCCACTATGGTGGGTCCCAGCTAGCTGGGGGAGTATTCATTTTTTGTGCATAATAAGGAGGCACTTCCTTCCGTGCGAAGATATGGCCGGTGGGTCCATGCTGTCAGCGGGGGGAATGTTTTTTTGCCCGTAATAAGAACGCACTTCCTTGCGTGCGAAGATGTAGCTGGTGGGTCCCAGCAGTTAGGGGGAGAAAACATTATTTTTCAGGGTAAAAAGGATGCAGTTGCATGCAGGGGTCCATGGGCGTGGTGCGTCCCCACTGTCAGCCTCTCACGTACAGTCATCTTCCGATGACTCTCGTTTGTTGACCATGTTGACCACACCGTGCAGAGTGCACCAAGCCGATGGATGATGGTGAGGCCCAGACTGGAATGCCCCAGAGATGGGGGAGACGCGACAGTGGAGTCGCAGACGGAGAGGAGTGGGAAACTTGACTGGTTCGGGTGCGGGGTGGGCCTACACTCGGAAGAGAATAACAGGAGGTGCAGAGGAGTGGAGGGATGGCCTGGCCGTCGGTGGGCTAGCGTTTCGCTGCGAGGCACGCAAAACAGCGCCGATGGACGCCAGAGGCCGGAGCAGGCGGCCCTGGCAGTGCCGGGGGAAGAAGACGAGAGATTGAAGAAGAATGCCGGTCGTTGGATGTAAATCCAACGCCTTGCTTAGGCTTCTACCTTTGTATTTTTATTTTTTGCGAAAGTGCTTAGGCTTCGACCTACTGGCCCACATGTCAGCCAGTCCATTTGTTTTTTAGTCCATTTGGTGGGCCGGGTGAAACAATGATGTAGCGCCTATGCAGCCCGTTTATATATTATGGTAGAATTTAAAGCCCATTTGCATTTTTCTCGAAATCCATGGACTTGCTGGGCTGGGTGAAAATATCATGTTGGGCTGGACGAAGAAATGTTATAAAAACATAAACACATGATTGCACGTCTATTACTGCATTGGTCACTAAAATCTTTCTTTTGCAAGCTTATGTACGCAATCACCAGGAGTTAACTTGCCAAGTTATATATAAACAATTACTATTATTATTTTGTAAGAACTTTCGATTTACGAAATAAAATATCATTTTAATTTGATGAGTTAATAGGACGTGGGCTATTATTATTTTTTAGGCTAGACGTGGGACAGTTGAGTTGGTTCTAGGGAAAAGTACTGGGAGAAAACTCAGATTACATCGAAAAAGAAAGTGGGAGAAAATTCAGATATAGGATTAATGAAGACAAAAATAAAGGAAGTGGGAAGGTCTATAAAATGGTTGGACGAACAACAGGTTTAACGGAAACTTATGTTGTTTCTATTATATATATGTAATAAAATAGGATATAAATATAAATATATATACTATTAGAGAAGGGAAAACATAGGTTCAGTTTTGCATTCTTATAGAAAAATAGAACTGGGCTATGAGTCGTCTTGAAAAAGCAAACATAACTTGGGCTGCTGATGTTATAGACAAGCTAGGCTGGGAGGCCCGGAGGCCGTTTGATACGTGTTGGATCCAAAAAAAAGTTGAAACATGTCATGGGTTGCGCATGTTAAACAACAAAACCTTGGCCATGGACTTGGTGGGCCCGGGACTGTCAGCCTCTCAACGAACAGTCGTCTCCCGATTCCTCTTGTTTTGCTGACCATGTTGGGAACGATAGACGGCGGCGCCGCGGCGAGAGCACCAAGGCGGAGGACGACGTCGAGACCTTGGACCGAACGAACCAAAGCGGGGGAAGACGCAGGCGGAGGGGAGTACGAGGGTTGACTTGTTCAGGTGCAGGGTGGGCCAGTGGAGCTGTCGCCGCCGGACAATGTGCGGCAGTAGAGGGATGGCCTGGCCAACGACATAGGCTATGATGGGTCACCGAGGCATGTGCGGTGGCGCCACCAACCACTGTATAGGAAGAGGACGAAAGATCAAACAAAATAAAGAAATACAAATGGATAGGTGGTTGGTCCCAGATGTCTGTGTATGAGACCTGCTAGGTCCACCTGAGAAGGGGAATATGTTGGGAGGAAGGAGATCCATAGCACGGCAGCGCAGTGAACTAGTTACATACATAAGAAATAGCCACTAAAAAACTGGTTAATGGGTTCTTGGACGAAATATTTCGGACAAAACAGATAATTACGACACATAGGCTAATGCATCAAACACTCAGATGATAAAGGTGCTTAAACAGATAAAGTACATCATCTAGACCTTCCTGGCATGCTTGATCATGACGTTGCGGCTGTCCGTGTACTCGTCGGTTACGAGAAGTAGACACGCCCTCATGTCCAAGATCCGCATGTACATGTCGTAGCATGCGTATGCATCCATCACCACATAGGTTATGAAGGCTAGATTCAGAGGTACCTCCCACGTGTTCAGGTCCTTGCTATCGTTGTCTTCTTTCATGTTAGTGTAGCAGGGCCTCGATGATGGTCTCGGCAAGGTCAACCACGGAGTCCTTCTCCTGCCTGTTGCCAATGATCTTGTATTGCTTCTAGATGTCGACAAGGTTGTTGCACCAGATGGCTGAATTGTTGCGTTCTTCCTTCTATCCAGCGTAGCAAAGGTGCAGTTGGCGCTGCCGATGAAACGGGCGAATGCTCCAGAACCTCTGATGGCCCTACAGCAGTGGTAGACGAGAACCTCTTCTCACACGCATACCTGGGTGACGGCGATCCACTAGTCCCTGTCAGGAGAAAAATGAATGGGCACAAGGTCTAGTCCTGCGACCTTGTGCTTTCTCGTCCTGTAGGTACTGCTTGAACTCTGCGAGGCAGAGCTTCAGCGAGTCCGGATCGTTGTTGTACATCAATTCAACTTGGTGCAGCCATGGGACTGAACGGCGAACTCAAAGGTGAACTCCTTGCTGAAGTCCATATCCAGCAAGCTCACCCCTCGAATCGCTATTGGAATCTCTTCAAGTGAATGAGTGGGTAGGCGGCGGTAGCAGTTCGTTTTTCAGCTCTTGGGGAATTGGATTCAACAGTAAACCGAGTGTGTACAAACGACAACAGTTACTACCCCTCCCTCGCCCGCTGCACGCCCGGCAAAACATGCACCCTCGACGCATTCAAACGCCTCCATTAAGAAACCTATTCCGGCCAGACGTCGGTTCACGAGCGGGTCTGTATTGGTACTATAATAACAAGTGTTAGTGGTCACTTTACTTAAATTTAATTAGCTTTAATTAAAATTTATTCTTAAACAAGCAATGCATTGGCTCATTCTATCAGTGCCACAGGATCAACATGCACAACAATTAGAATTATTATTCTCAGGACGCACACGATCAGCACATTTGTCGCACTTTCACACAGATAATACTACCAAGTTTGAACTGTTTGTTATGGTTGTTGTCCTCTGCATCATCGTGTTGTGTTTCCTAGCTTGCAAGATTCAGAACCAACAAATAAGATTCAAATAATAAGTACAACAAAGATGCTTACACATCTCATTGATTCCTAGCTTGCAAGATTCAGAACCAACAAATAAGATTCAAATAATAAGTACAACAAAGATGCCTACACATCTCATTGATTCCCAGCTTGCAAGATTCAGGACCAATAAATAACATTCAAATAATAAATACAACAAAGATGCCTACACATCTCATTGATTTCTAGCTTGCAAGATTCGGAACCAACAAATAACATTCAAATAATAAGTACAACAAAGATGCCTACACATCTCATTGATTCCCAGCTTGCAAGATTCAGAACCAACAAATAACATTCAAATAATAAGTACATCAAAGATGCCTACACATATCATTGATTCCCAGCTTGCTAGATTCAGAACCAACCCCTTAGAGCCTTTTGATAAAGTGCATACCGGGATTAAATCCATCTTGGCTAGCTGTGTCATACAACCCAAGAACTTGGTGAATGCTCTTGACCATCACAACATCTGTAGTTGAGTATTCCTATTTGCACAGATAAGAAAGAGCATGATTAATAGTGGCACTAGTTGAAGTCAACCTGCAGCTCCAATCGATGATTCAATTCATGCGACTTTTTCTGCATTCACCTGAAATGAAGCAAAGATTGCATCATTCAGCTAGCAAGAAGTACTTGCTCTCGTGAGCTGGCAGGTTCTTCTTTAGTAGTTGCACTAAAATTGAGCGACATTAAGGTTGGCTGTCCGGCTCATGTAAGGTGCAACTATAATTTGCTTATCCTTTTGTGCAGTTCCACTAAAATAAAGTGCCATTGTGGTGATAGTGACGGCTCATCTTGCAAAGGCTAATAAAATGTTGCACGAGATTACGAGCAGAATTTGATGGAGATTTTTGAAACTCCAATCACCATTTTGTGCAGTTCCACCAAAATTGAGAGATGTTGCACGTGACATTTTAGTTGAACTACACACGACACTCATTCCAAAAAAAGTGTTTTGTGCAGTTCACCAAAAGGTCACAGTAGCAACAAGGTGAAATGGATATCCCTATCTGCACAAAAAGATTGAAAGAAAACGGTTGTTGGTTAATAACAAGATACAAAACATACACGAAATGAAAAGAAGCATCTTGATTATGTTCATGGCAATCACGCAAGGATAGTAGAAAATTTAAAACATCAGCAATGCTTCATGTTACCGGAAGCATTACGATCAACAATGACATTCGTCAAATATGGGATTACTTTAATGGTGGCATTGCTTGTTTACCAGATACAATAGATCAACAGCAGCTACAGAATTGGTTTAAGGGCATGGGACCATGGGGACACCAGGACACTCAGTAGCGTAAAGAAGCAACTTACTTATCATACTGGGGAAAACAGCAGGAGTACCATTTGTAACATAGTTTAATTGCATCATATCACTGGAGGCATTAGATTAAGAATAACAGTGGTTAGACATGACCTTAAGGTAATAGTGTGATCGCTTCATTTTACATGCGCCCTTACATTAACAACAGCAAAAAGTTGGTATAAGGACATGCGATAGTGGACGCATCAGCACAATGTACCTACAAGGAGGCATAAAGTGGTGATGCCGAGTTTGATCATACTCTGTGAGGGCAGCAAATCTAATCCTGGAGACCTTTTACTATGTGAGGGCAGCAAATCTAATCCCGGAGACCTTTTACTATGTGAGGGCAGCAAATCTAATCCTAGACATACTCTGTTGACTTGTCCACCAGCCGCCACTTTCTATCCTTTTTTCAACCAATAACAGATATGTTCCTTATCCATTTTGTATTGCCTTTTACCTTTATTTCCCTTTTCAACCAAGAGACCGGTTGGGTATCCAGTCTCTACTACTTTCCCCCTGTTATTTCCTCTTTGAATCAAGTCCTAGATTCATGCTATGACTTCCCCCCCTTTCTTCATTGTTTGAACCAAGTCCTAGATTCGACTGCATGAAGTAGCTTTACCTCCAATAATACTAAAAATTTAGGTGGCTTTGGAAGAGCCGATGGAAGTAGAAAAAGATGCACCTGCAGACACATGGGGAGATGGGGCAGTAGAGCAAGGCCGCTTTCGAAGAACTTATACCTGAGGGTTGTTGGGATGTCAGCGGCGGCAGGTCGGATCTGCGCACAATACGGCAGCGAGGAAGAAGGGTCAGAGGACCTCCCGAGCCGGCGGTGTGTCGGAGAGAACGGCACGGGTAGAGGATAGGGACCCGCCGGCAGCTGTGGGTTTCCTCCCTCGACGCCGATGACCGCGTGAATGATGCACCTAGTCCTCTACACACACCGGCCGAAGGGATCCGGCCGGATCTGTGACCAGCAGTGAGCAGCGAGAAAATGTCGCTACCGCTGTCTTGTTTAGATCTGGAGAGGATGAGAGAATGAAGAGAGCAACCCTAGTAAAGCAAGCGCTCAGGCCCCTGCCTATATATATAGTGGAGTGATTATCTTTTTCTCTCCACAACAAGCATTTCAATTTGTGTATGTGGCATTAAAGAAAAGAAACTCTCTATTTAATGTGACTAACTGTACGACTCCTACTTACTAGTAGTAGTATTGTTCACTTGTGCTCCCCGGCCCTCCATTCATTGAACAACCCCATGGGTGAATAAACATACAGTAGTAGTATTTATATAGAACGAACAAGCAACTATTTTGGCTTTGAGATACCGATGGTAAATTTTGACCACATTGCATCAATGGACTCAGTACTTTGAAGTAGCCTATACGTATAAACACATGCACGGTTTACATTCCGAGTCGCTAGCTAGAGCTTGAACTGTATTTGTTTACATGTACCACATTTTTCTTTCGGTTTTCTGCTGCATGGCGCAATTCATCGATACAAATTATGCTATGAGTAGTTAAAAGTTGAGGGCGGGGCTTTTCCCGGGCAGTACGCGCGGCAGTTTTCGCGTAGGCGGTTTGACAGAGCACCGAGGAGGGTGAGGGAGTAGCGAATTCAACTTACTGCTGGAAAGGGAGGGTTGTGCGATTTGATGGCGTGTTACTGCTGGAAAGATGGGGTCTTGTGATATGACTACTCACTATAGTCATGAATTACTGCGCTACGATCGGGGTGATGCCCCCCTTCCGTTCCCCACTCTAATCTGGTGCATGACACGTTGACCCGGATGCTGGCACTCCCACATCTCGGCGAAGTATGTAAGAAGGAACAAAGAATCATGTGGTATACTAGTACTACTACTCACGTCGGAGGAGTGCGAACCACGGCAACCCAGTGAACCAGCAGGTGATAGGCCATAGAAAACAATGTGGTGATATGGCCATAAAAACAATGTGCTACAGTCCAGTCTGTAGCATGTACAGTACTAGTCCTCTTCCTCCTCGTCTCAATTCATCACCATCATACTTTCCCCATTCCTGTGTTATCAGTATCCTGCGAATCAAAGAGGCCCTTAGACTGGTTTATGTCTGGTCGTTTTTTATCAATGTGTTATGTCCAAAATTTAATGAACGCGCTTCGGTTTCTATGAAAATAATCCGGTTTGCATGTAGTAATTCATTCATTTATTTATTCTTCTGCGGGGGGTTTGCATGTAATTCGTGAGGTCTGGAATGTAAAGTACGCCGGTATGGTTGCATATGCTCCAAGTCGTGCATGCACTACGACCCAGATGCTCTATGTCCCACATGTCGGCGAAAGGGAGCACGTTGAAATAGCCTAGGAGTAGACATAGGAGGATAAATGCGTGAAAAAAAATGTACTATGAAGCATAGCTACGGTTCGAAAAGTAGACCTAAAGTGATGATAGGTATAGGTCGCACGCACCCAACTAGTGGTACTAGACATACGACTACTTTTTCCCTAAAAAAAAGAGGTACGAGTACTCAGTACTCCTATTCTATCAACACGACTCCCATCTGACAACAGCGTCCGTGCTACAGCTAGCTCTTCTCCCTCGTTTCTCTCTTCTAATTCTAACTCAGCCGACGCGCGGTTGGCGGGGTGGGATTTGCCGATGGTTGGTTTGCTCAACTGTGGCCCCACCTCACAGTGAAAATGTTACGGCTGGAATAAAAATGCCATACACTAATAAAACATTAAGGCCACGAGGTGAGGCAGTGCTGGTTACAGGAGGCAAGAAGAAAGATGCATCCATCGACGACGTCCACCTCCTCGACTCAGGGCACCGGCCCACCGAACGGCGGCTAAGTAGTAGCGGCTTTCGTGGATAGGTCGACGTGCTTCTGAACAATGGCGTCCAAAGATTCCAGCCGCTAGAAGAAGGCCAACGTCTTTCTGTCCTCGTTGGCCTTGTAGTGGCCTATGTAGACGATTTCCTCGTAGACGTGGATGTGTAGGTCAACGGTTTCTTGCATGGCGAGGCGCTGCGCGGCGAGCGCGGCCTCGAGGTGCACACTGTTCATCGCGACCTCCGGCACCTGCAGGGCCACCAGGGCTTGAAAGATTTCGTCGCCATGGAGACCGATGAAGGTGGCAGGCAATGAGGAGCCTGGGCGCGCGGACTGGAGTAGTACGGCAAGGTCGTCTGCACGCTTCTTGACTGCGGTGAACTTGCGGATGGAGCGGACCATCATGTCGTCCATGCGAGAGCACCGTCTGGAAACGCTGCATGGCGTGGGGCCGCAGGCCGGCGTCTTGGATGATCTGGCACAGCCGACTGCCGCTCGCGTCCATCGCCTCCATAGGTGCTTGTGGCTTCTGGTCACTTGGTCTTGGATTGGAGTGAGCAGTGTTTCGCAAAGACTAGGAGTAGATGGATTGGAGTGGTGGGGCGCCTTTATATGAGAGTCGAAACTCTGTTGCATTCACATCGTGCTGGCTCTATTATGCTTCTCCAATTAATTCCCTCTACATGCTAATTGAGGATGCATCACTAACCATTCAACGTCTCGGGAACCGCTACCCTCTCCCTCCTTGGCATTCAAGCTGTATCAATGTAAATGCGGGTCAAGAAGAGACTAGTCATTTACTACATTGTGCACCGCGACCGTGTGTGGGTGCGACGTGAACGGCACAAGCATGTTGTACTTATTCCACTTTCTCGTTTTGAAATCGTGACTTGTAGTAACGCTCAATTTTTAATATATAAGTTTGGTTGTCTCGCCAATATATACAGCACTCCCTCCATGTAGGTTGGATCACTGAAGTCAAAATTAGACACAAAACACGATGGTGACGGACCAGTCTACCTTCGTCCTGGTTTATTGCTCTCCATTGTAATCAGTGCCAAATTTTGACCATAAATTTGACTAACAAAAGGTTCATGCATGTTACCAAAATTATATCATTGAAAACTATGTTCAAATACAAATCAAATGATATAATTTTTGTTGACAAGCACTAACATTTTCTCAGTTAAATCTTTGGTCAAAATTTAGCACAAATTACAAAAGGGACTAATAAACCAGGACCTAGGTAGTACACCAGGTCGAAGACAGTGATACTACATATAATTAACGCCAAATAAGAGCAAGGGATCACACATGTCATTTACGACTGGAATAAAAATGTCATACACTAATAAAACATTAAGGCCACAAGGCGATGCAGTGCTGGTTACAGGAGACAAGAAGAAAGATGCATCCATCAACGACGTCCACCTCCTCGACTCAGGGCGCCGGCCCACCGAACGGCGGAGAAGTTGCAGCGACTTTTGTGGCCAGGTCGACGTGCTTCTGAAAAATGGCGTCCAAAGATTCTAGCCATTGGAAGAAGGCCAACGTCTTTCTGTCCTCGCTGGCCTTGTAGTGGCCTATGTAGACTATTTCCTCATATACGTGGATGTGCAGATCGGCGGTTTCTTGCATGGCGAGGCGCTGCGCGGCGAGTGCGGCCTCGAGGTGCACATTCTTCGTCGCGACCTCTGGCAGCTGCAGGGCCACCAGTGCTTCAAAGAGTTCATCACCTTGGAGGCCGATGAGGGTGGCAGGCAACGAGGAGCCTGGGGGCGCGGGCTGGAGCAGTACGGCAAGGTCGTCCGCGCGCTTCTTGACGGCGGTGAACTTGCACATGGAGTCGACCATCATCTGGCACATGCGAGAGGTGAAGCCGGCGTCGACGAGGGCTATGACGCCGGTGGTCGCCAGCACCGTCTGGAAATGTTGCGCGGTGCGGAGCCACAGGCCGGTGATACGTCTCCAACATATCTATAATTTTTGAATGTTCCATGCTATTATATTATCTATTTTGGATGTTTTATATGCATTAATATGCTATATTATATGATTTTTGGGACTAACCTATTAACCTAGAGCCCAGTGCCACTTCCTGTTTTTCCCCTTGTTTTAGAGTTTCGCAGAAAAGGAATACCAAACGGAGTCCAAACGGAATGAAACTTCCGCGATGATTTTTCTTGGACCAGAAGACATGCAGAGGGCTTGGAGTGCACGTCGGGAAACCCATGAGGCGGCCACAAGGTCGGGAGGCGCGCCTAGGGGGGTAGGGCGCGCCCCCCACCCTTGTGGGCCCCTCGTGACTCCACCGACCTATTTCTTCTACCTATATATTCTCAAATATCCCAAAACCTTCCGGGGGAGCCACGAAACCACTTTTCCACCGTCGCAACCTTCTGTACCCGTGAGGTCCCATCTAGGGGCCTTTTCCGGTGTCCTGCTGATGTCGCTTGAAGCTACGTCGGTATTTCCCCAAAGAGGAAGGGATGACGCAGCACAGCGGCGGTAGGTATTTCCCTCACATATGAAACCAAGGTTATCGAACCAGTAGGAGAACCAAGCAACACAACGTAAACAGCCCCTGCACACAAATAACAACCACTCACAACCCGACGTGTTAAAGGGGTTGTCAATCCCTTTCGGGGTAATGAGCCTCAAGATAGGCAAACGGACGTGAGATAAAATTGTAGTAGATTGATAGATCAAACGCCAAATAAAATAAATAGAAATAAAATGCAGCAAGGTATTTTTCTATTTTTGGTTTAATAGATCTGAAAATAAATGCAAGGAAAAAGTAGATCGCAAAGGAAAATATATGAAAAAGAGATCCGGGGGCCGTAGATTTCACTAGTGGCTTCTCTCGAGAAAAATAGCAAATGGTGGGTGAACAAATTACTGTTGGGCAATTGATAGAACTTCAAATACTCATGACGATATCCAGGCAGTGATCATTATATAGGCATCACGTCCAAGATTAGTAGACCGACTCCTGCCTGCATCTACTACTATTACTCCACACATCAACCGTTATCCAGCATGCATCTACTATCGTTGCATCATGGAAAAACGGAGTAATGCAATAAGAACGATGACATGATGTCGACAAGATCTATCTATGTAGAGATAGACTGCATCATTTTATCCTTAGTAGCAACGATACATACGTGTCGGTTCCCTTTCTGTCACTGGGATCAAGCACCGTAAGATCGAACCCACTACAAAGCACCTCTTCGCATTGCAAGATAAATAGATCAAGTTGGCCAAACAAAACCCAAATATCGGAGAAGAAATACGAGGCCATAAGAGATCATGCATAAAAGAGATCAAAGAAACTCAAATACTTTCATGGATATAAAAAGATAGATCTGATCATAAACTCAAAGTTCATCGATCCCAACAAACACACCGCAAAGGAGTTACATCATATGGATCTCCAAGAGACCATTGTATTGAGAATTCAGAGAGAGAGAGATGAAGCCATCTAGCTACAAACTAGGGACCCGAAGGTCTGCAAAGAACTACTCACGCATCATCGGAGAGGCACCAATGGAGGTGGTGAACCCCATCCGAGATGGTGTCTAGATTGGATCTGGTGGTTTTGGACTCTACGCCGGCTGGATGAATATTTCGTTGACTACCCTAGGGTTTTGGGAATATTGGGGTATTTATAGAGCAAAGAGGCGGTCTGGGGGGCACCCGAGGTGGGCACAACCCACCAGGGCGTGCCTGGGCCTCCTGGCGCGCCCCGGTGGGTTGTGCCCTCCTCGAGGCACCCCCAGGCGCAGCCATGGCCCATTATGTTCCTTCTGGTCCAAAAAATCTCCGTGGGGTTTCGTTGCGTTTGGACTTCGTCTGATATTGATTTCCTGCGATGTAAAAAACATGTAGAAAATAGCAACTGTCACTTGGCACTATGTCAATAGGTTAGTACCAAAAACTGATATAAGATGACTATAAAATGATCATAAAACATCCAAGATTGATAATATAACAGCATGGAGCAATCAAAAATAATAAATACGTTGGAGACGTATCAGCATCCCCAAGCTTAACTCCTACTCGTCCTCAAGTAGGTAATTGATAAAAACGGAATTTTTGATGTGGAATGCTACCTAACATGTCATATCATATTCTTTTCTTTATAGCATGGACATTTGGACTTTTATGTGATTCAAAGCAATAGTCTAGTTTTAAGATGATAATTTAAATACTCAAGCATATCAACAAGCAACCATGTCTTTCAAAATATTAACGCTAAAATAAGTTATCCCTAGCCCATCATCCTCAACCATTGATCCATTCATGAGAGACACTCGCATATTAGTTACACCCAATACTTAAGTACGATCATATTGCCTCCTAGTTGGTGCTTTTGTAAGAGAAGATGGAGACTCAAATTAAAAATAAAAATTGCATAAAGTAAAAGAAAGGCCCTTCGCAGAGGGAAGTAGGGATTTGTAGAGGTGCCAGAGCTCAAAGCGAAAAAATAGAGATAGAACATTTTGGGAGGTGTATCCATCCCACCAACGAAAACGACTTAGAGTTCCCAACACTTTCCATGCTAGATATATCATAGGCGGTTCCCAAACAGAAAATAAAGTTTATTCCTTTTTCCACCATACTTTCACTTTCCATGGCTAGCCGTATCCACGGTTGCCCTCCATACCAACACTTTCCAAGGAATTTATTATTTGACAACATAAAGTAAATTCATTTTTTCATTTCGGGACTGGGCATCCCTAATACCTTTGCCTTACTCTCGTGCAATGACAAGTGAATAAAACACTCATCGTGAGAATAGCACATCTAGCATGGAAAATATTGCCACCCCTCACCGCTCCGCGAGCGAAACGAACACACAAAAGAGAAGTTTATTTTGAAAATTAGAGATGGCACATGCAAATTTGCTTAGAACGGCAAAAGAATACCGCATATAGGTAGATATAGTGGACTCATGTGGCAAAACTGGTTTAAAGGATTTTGGATGCACAAGTAGAGATTATACTTAGTGCAATATGAAGGCTAGCAAAAGATTGAGAAGCGACCAACCAAGAAATGGATAATCTCATAAGCAAGCATTAAGCATAAATAACATCGAATAATGCACCACAAGTAGGATATAATTTCATTGCATGACTATTGACTTTCGTACTTGCATAGGGAATCACAAACCTGAACACCAATATTCTTACTAAAGCATAATTACTCATTAACATAACTCGCATATCACATCATCATATCTCAAAACTATTACTAAGAACCAAGTTTATTTTGTCGAATGATCTTCATGAAAGTTTTTATTATATCCTTCTTGGATATATTTCACTTTGGGACTAATTTTCATGTGTTGCTTTTCATAAGTTCAAACAAATATAAATGAAGATCATGAGCATAATTTTTCTTTCTCTCAAAATAATTTAAGTGAAGCAAGAGAGAATTTGTTGAAAATTTTACTAACTCTCAAATAAATCTAAGGGAAGCAAGAGATCATTTCTTCAAAAATAATAAGCACACCATGCTCAAAAAGATATAAGTGAAGAACTAGAGCAAGTCCATAGCTCATAAATATTTAAGTGAAGCATAGAGAGCCATTCTAACAAGTCATGACATAATTTTGGCTCTCCCAAATAGGTGTGTCCAGCAAGGGATCAAGACTTAAAACACAAAATAAAACAAGCAAAGACTCATATCATACAAGACGCTCCAAGCAAAACAGATATCATGTGACGAATAAAAATATAGTTTTGAGTAAAATACCGATGGTCATTAGAAGAAAGAGGGGATGCCACTCGGGGGCATCCCCAAGCTTAGATGGTTGCTAATTTTTGGATAATAGTGTCGGGGCATCCCTAAGCTTAGGCTCTTCTATCCTTTATTCCTTCATCCATCGTAAGATAACCGAAAACTTGAAAACTTCAATCACACAAAACTCAACAAAACCTTCGTGAGATCTGTTAGTATAAGAAAGCAAACCCCTACTATAAGTATTGTACCAACTTTTCTATGGCATTATATCTACTGTATTCCAACTTTTCTATGGCAAAAACTCATCAAAGAAAACCATAGAGCCATCCAAATAAGCACACAACGCAAAGAAAACAGAATCTGTCGAAACAGAACAGTGTGTAGCAATCTAACTATTTCGAATACTTCTGTAACTCCAAAAATTCTGAAAAATTAGGACGACCAGGGTAATTTGTATATTAATCTTATACAAAAAGAATCAGGGAAAAAGAACTTTTCTGTGATTTATGAAAATTATTTTCGTGAGTGCATAAGTTTCTATTTTTCAGCAAGATCAAACAACTATCACCCAAGAAGATCCTAAAAGCTTTACTTGGCACAAACACTAGTTAAAACACAAAGAACACAATCATAACAGTAGCATAATTGTGCAAAAACTCAAGAACAGAAAGCAAAAAAGCAAAAATAAATTGTGTTCATTGGGTTGCCTCCCAACAAGCGCTATAGTTTTACGCCCTTAGCTAGGCATAAAGCAAGGATCTAAGTTTTGTCATCTTTGGTTTGAGATCCATAAGATGCCCTCATGATAGATTCATATGGCGGCCTAATTATTGTTCTAGGAAAGTGTTCCATACCCTTCCTCAAAGGAAATTGGAACTTAGTATTGCCTTCTTTCATATCAATCACGGCACCGATAGTGCGTAAAAACGGTCTACCAAGAATAATTGGGCAAGACGGATTGCAATCAATATCAAGAACAATAAAATCTATGGGCACATAATTCCTATTTTCAAGAATAAGAACATCATTAATTCTTCCCATAGGCTTTTTAATAGTAGAATCCGCCAAGTGCAATTCAAAGAACATTCTTCAGGATCGGTAAGACCATGCACATCACATAAAGATTTCGGAATTGTAGAAACACTAGCACCCAAGTCACATAAAGCAAAGCACTCATAATTTTTAATCTTGACTTTGATAGTAGTTTCCCACTCATCATGCAATTTTCTAGGAATTGAAACTTCTAATTCCAATTTTTCTTCAATAGCTTTCATCATAGCATCAACAATATGTTTAGTAAAAGCTTTATTTTGTTCATAAGCATGGGGTGAATTTATCATGGATTGCAACAAAGAAATACAATCAATCAAAGAGAAACTATCATAATTAAAGTCTTTGTAATCCAAAAGAGTGGGCACATCCCTAGCTAAAGTTTTGACCTCTCCAAACCCACTTTCATCCATTTTCTCAACAAGATTTTCACCCTCCGAAATATTGGGACGCCTTCTACCTAAAGTTGAATCTTCTCCAGTCCCTTTTTCATCAATCTTAACTTTTCTAAACAAGGAATCGATAGAAGAAACACCAATCATTTTAAGATCTTCATCACTTTTATCTTCTAGCGAGATTGGTTTAGCGGCCATTTGATTTACTAAGCTAGCTTGTGCATCAGATATTTTTCCTAGCAAACTTTCAACAAAAGCATACTTAGATTGGAGATTGCAAACTTCTCTACTAATATCGTCAAGTTGTTTTGTAATAGCATCTGGCACAACGGAGTGCTCCTTAAGTTCTTCAATAAAGTACTTATTATGCTCAAATTGTGTAGTCTTATATTCCTTAGTACTTTTCTCAATTTCAAGCAAAATATTTGGGTAAGGAACATCATAATATTTTCTTCGAGGCATCATGACTACGCAAACAAGAATGCACACAAAAAAACAGATCGGGCAAGAAAATAGTGAACGGAAAAAGAGAGACGAATAAAACGGCAAATTTTTGTGAAGTGGGGGAGAGGAAAACGAGAGGCAAATGGCAAATAATGTAAATTGCGAGGGGATGAGATTTGTCATTAGGAACCTGGTATATGTTGAAGATCCTCCCCGGCAATGGCGCCATAAATTCCTTTCGATTTTGCTTGAAGCTACGTCGGTATTTCCCCAAAGAGGAAGGGATGATGCAGCACAGCGGCGGTAGGTATTTCCCTCAGATATGAAACCAAGGTTATCGAACCAGTAGGAGAACCAAACAACACAACGTAAACAGCCCCTGCACACAAATAACAATCACTCGCAACCCGACGTGTTAAAGGGGTTGTCAATCCCTTCCGGGGTACGACGCCTCAAGATAGGCAAACGGACGTGAGATAAAATTGTAGTAGATTGATAGATCGAACGCCAAATCAAATAAATAGAAAAAATACGCAGCAAATGTATTTTTGTAATTTTGGTTTAATAGATCTGGAAATAAATGCAAGGAAAAAGTAGATCGCAAAGGCAAATATATGAAAAAGAGACCCGGAGGCCGTAGATTTCACTAGTGGCTTCTCTCGAGAAAAATAGCAAACGGTGGGTGAACAAACTACTGATGGGCAATTGATAGAACTTCAAATACTCATGACGATATTCAGGCAATGATCATTATATAGGCATCACGTCCAAGATTAGTAGACCGACTCCTGCCTGCATCTACTACTATTACTCTACACATCGACCGCTATCCAGCATGCATCTAGTGTATTAAGTTCATGAAAAAATGGAGTAATGCAATAAGAACGATGACATGATGTAGACAAGATCTATCTATGTAGAGATAGACCCCATCGTTTTATCCTTAGTAGCAACGATACATATGGGTTGGTTCCCTTTCTGTCACTGGGATCAAGCTCCGTAAGATCGAACCCACTACAAAGCACCTCTTCCCATTGCAAGACAAATAGATCAAGTTGGCCAAACAAAACCCAAATATCGGAGAAGAAATACGAGGCTATAAGAGATCATGCATAAAAGAGATCAAAGAAACTCAAATACTTTCATGGATATAAAAAGATAGATCTGATCATAAACTCAAAGTTCATCGATCCCAACAAACACACCGCAAAGGAGTTACATCATATGGATCTCCAAGAGACCATTGTATTGAGAATTCAGAGAGAGAGAGATATGAAGCCATCTAGCTACTAACTATGGACCCGAAGGTCTACAAAGAACTACTCACGCATCATCGGAGAGGCACCAATGGAGGTGTTGAACCCCATCCGAGATGGTGTCTAGATTGGATCTAGTGGTTGTGGACTCTGCGGCGGCTGGATGAATATTTCGTCGACTCCCCTAGGGTTTTGGGAATATTGGGGTATTTATAGAGCAAAGAGGCGGTCCGGGGGCACCCGAGGTTGGCACAACCCACCAGGGTGCGCCTGGGCCTCCTGGCGCGCCCTGGTGGGTTGTGCCCTCCTCGAGGCACTCCCCAGGCGCAGCCAGGGCCCATTATGTTCCTTCTGGTCCAAAAAAAATCTTCGTGGAGTTTCGTTGCGTTTGGACTCCATCTGATATTGATTTCCTGCTATGTAAAAAACATGCAGAAAACAGCAACTGGCACTTGGCACTATGTCACTAGGTTAGTACCAAAATATGATATCAAATGACTATAAAATGATTATAAAACATCCAAGATTGATAATATAACAGCATGGAACAATCAAAAATTATGGATACGTTGGAGACGTATCACCTGCCGGAGGGGGATTCGATCATGGAGGGCTTCTATATCAACACCATTGCCTCTCCGATGAAGCGTGAGTAGTTTACCACAGACCTACGGGTCCATAGCTAGTAGCTTGATGGCTTCTTCTCTCTCTTTGATTCTCAATACCATGTTCACCTCGATGTTCTTGAAGATCTATTCGATGTAATACTCTTTTGCGGTGTGTTTGCCGAGATCCGATGAATTGTGGATTTGTGATTAGCTTATCTATGAATATTATTTGAATCTCCTCTGAATTATTATATGCATGATGTGATATCTTTGCAAGTCCCTTCGAACTATCGATTTGGTTTGGCCAACTACATTGGTTTTTCTTGCAATGAGAGAAATGCTTAGCTTTGGGTTCAATCTTGCGGTGCTCGATCCTAGTGACAGAAGGGGAACCGACACGTACTGTATTATTGCCATCGCGGATAACAAGATGGGGTTTTCATCATATTGCTTGAGTTAATTCCGCTACATCATGTCATCTTTCTTAATGCGTTACTCTGTTCTTATGAACTTAATACTCTAGATGCAGGCAGGAGTCTGTCAATGTGTGGAGTAATAGTAGTAGATGCAGAATTGTTTCAGTCTACTTGACACGGACGTGGTGCCTATATTCATGATCATTGCCTTAGATATCATCATAACTTTGCGCTTTTCTATCAATTGCTCGGCAGTAATTTGTTCACCCACCGTAATATTTTCTATCTTGAGTGAAGCCTCTAGTGAAACCTATGGCCCCTGGGTCTACTTTCCATCATATAAGTTTTCGATCTACAATTTTATTTTCCTATTTACTTTCTTTGCAATCTTTTACTTTCCATTCCATAAATAAAAAATACCAAAAATATTACTTTACCGTTTATCCATCTCTATCAGATCTCACTTTGCAAATAACCACGAAGGGATTGACAACCCCTTTATCGTGTTGGGTGCAAGTTGGTGTTTGTTTGTGCAGGTATTCGGTGGCTTGCGCGTTGTCTCCTACTGGATTGATACCTTGGTTCTCAAAACTGAGGGAAATACTTACTCTACTTTGCTGCATCACCCTTTCCTCTTCAAGGGAAAAACCAACGCAAGCTCAAGAGGTAGCAGGAAGAATTTCTGGCGCCGTTGCTAGGGAGATCTATGCCAAGACGAGACATACCAAGTACCCATCATAAACTCTCATCCCTCGCATTACACTATTCGCCATTCGCCTCTCGTTTTCCTCTCCCCCACTTCTAAAACTATTTTTGAAAAGATTCGCCTTTTCTTCGCCTCTCTTCCGTTCGTCTTCTTTGCTTGCTCGTTTGCTCATCTGCCAGTTGCCACCATGTCTGAAACTGGGGAGGTTATCATTGAAAAAAATAGTAGTAACGATGGGGGAAACTTTGATGCTTTTGCTAATTCCAATCCTCATGAAAAACTTACCATCTTGCACGCAAAGAAATTCCGCTTTGGTAGAGGAAATATTATTGGGAAAGGGGTTATTCAAGATTTCTTTACTTGTGCCGGTGCACTCCCCACTTTGGGTGGATCTATCCTCCATAAAACGAGTAGTCTTGCGGATGCTATATCTTTGCTCGTGGTTGAACTTGAAAGACAATTTGTTCATATGCATCCTTCCATACAAAGAATTTTTCTAGAATTTTCTAATATTGAGCATTCTTCGGTTAAGCGCGCCACTACTATATTCCTAGCCCATGAGTTTAGATTTATTATGAAAGAAGCTAGTGAAATTTTCGCACATTATAAAGTAGATGGTGGTCTTCCTCCCATAGAGGCAGTTCTCTTTAATCAAGAGGACATAATGCGTTTACGATCTTTAGATAATTCTGCCTATAACGAAAATATAAGAAAGAGGGTTCCTACCGATGTTTTAGTTAATAAGATTTCTGAGTTCAATAATGATTTTGCTATACAAACCAACAGATTGGGTTTCTCTCTTGGACACAAGCTCATGACTTTTTGCCAAAAAATGCTTATAATGATGAGTTGGTCATACAATATGAAGGGCCGCAGGAGGAACAAATTCCTCCCGAGATCGATCTTGGGGATTCTTATCCCATTAAATTTAGCCCTTTTGATTACTTTTGCTTACCTCAAAGAAAACTTGCGGCTGAACGAAGGGAGTATGAGATGAGTTTTCGAGATTTGCCTTATCATTATTACGATTATATCTAGATCTATTCGTGCTTTATGCCTAGCTAAGGGCGTTAAACAATAGCACTTGTTGGGAGGCAACCCAATTTTATTTTTTGTTTTTGCTTTTTAGGTTATGTTTTGCTTTAACTAATTCATATAGCCTCTTGTTAGATGTGGTTTTGTGTTTTAATTAGTGTTTGTGCCAAGTAAGACCTTTGGGATAGCTTACGGTAATAGTTGATTTGATCTTGCTGAAAAACAGAAACTTTTGCGCTCAGGAAAATAATTCTCAATTCTACCAGAAGAGTGTTTTTTATTTGATTCTTTGTGCAGAAGATTAATATACAAATTTCTAAGGTTGTCCTAATTTTTCAGAATTTTTGGAGTTACAAAAGTATGTGAACTATCCAGATTGCTAGACACTGTTTAGTTTTTGACAGATTCTGTTTTTCGCATGTTGTTTGCTTATTTTGATGAATCTATGGCTAGTAGCGGGGGGTATGAACCATGGAAACGTTGGAATACAGTAGATATTCTAATGCCTTTTCTCTCATAATTTGCAAGGTACACACAAAGAGGGAGAATTCCGGCAGCTGGAAATCTGGACCTGGAAAAGCTACGTCAGGCCACCTATTCTGCACAATTCCAAACAAGCTGAAACTTCACGGAGATTTTTTATGGAATATTTGTGGAATATTGGAGCAAATAACTACCAGATGGGGCCCACCAGGTGGGCACAACCCACCTGGGTGCGCCAGGGAGCCCAGGAGCACCCTGGTGGGTTGTGCTCATCCAGGCCCACCTCTAGTGCCCATCTTCTAGTATATAGGTCATTTTGACCTAGAAAAAATAAGGAGAGGGATTTCGGGACGGAGCGCCTCCGTCTTGAGGCGGAACTTGGGCAGGAGCACTTTTGCCCTCCGGCGGAGCGATTCCACTGGAAGAGCTTCCCTCTCGGAGGGGGAAATCATCATCATCATCATCATCACCAACAACTCTCCCATCTTGGGGAGGGCAATCTCCATCAACATCTTCAACAGCACCATCTCATCTCAAACCCTAGTTCATCTCTTGTGTTTAATCTTGTTGCCGAAACTATAGATTGGTGCTTGTGGGTGACTAGTAGTGTTGATTACATCTTGTAGTTGATTACTATATGGTTTATTTGGTGGGAGATTATATGTTCAGATCCAATATGCTATTTAATACCCCTCTGATCTTGAGCATGATTACCATTTGTGAGTAGTTACTTTTGTTCTTGAGGTCACGGGAGAAATCATGTTGCAGGTAATCATGTGAAGTTGATATGTGTTCGATATTTTGATAGTATGTATGTTGTGATTCCCTTAGTGGTGTCATGTGAACGTCGACTACATGACACTTCATCATATTTAGGCCTAAGGGAAAGGATTGTGGAGTAGTAAGTAGATGATGGGTTGCGAGAGTGACAGAAGCTTAAACCCTAATTTATGCGCTATTCCATAAGGGACCGATTGGATCCAAAAGTTTAATGCTATGGTTAGAATTTATTCTTAATACTTTTCTCGTAGTTGCGGATGCTTGCGACAGGGTTAATCATAAGTAGGAGGTTTGTTCAAGTAAGAACAGCACCTAAGCACCGGTCCACCCACATATCAAATTATCAAAGTAGCGAACACGATTCGAATCAACATGGTGAAAGTGACTAGATGAAATTCCCGTGTACCCTCAAGAACGCTTTGCTTATTATGAGAGACCGTTTTGGCCTGTCCTTTGCCTCAAAAGGATTGGGCTACCTTGCGGCACTTTTGATACTACTATCGTTACTGGTTTGTTACAAATTATCTTGCTATCAAACTACTCTGCTACTTACAATTTCAGCACTTGCAGACATTACCATGCTGAAAACCACTTGTCATTTCCTTCTGCTCCTCGTTGGGTTTGACACTCTTACTTATCGAAAAGAGCTAAAATTTATACCCTATACTTGTGGGTCATCAAGGCTATTATCCGGCTTGTGACCCTATGCTTGTGGGTCATCAAGGTCATCAAGTGGAATTTGGTAAGGAAACATTTATATAGTGTGCTGAAATTTACTGTCACTTATTACTATGGAAAACAATCCTTTGAGGGGTTTGTTCGGGGTATCTTCAGCTCAACCGGAACCACAATTAGATACCACTCAACCTACTGCACCTACTAAAAATATTGAATATGAAATTCCTTCGGGTATGATAGAACAACTGCTAGTTAATCCTTATGCAGGAGATGGAACCGAACATCCTGATATGCACTTGATATATGTGGAACAAATTTGTGGATTGTTTAAGCTTGCAGGTTTACCCAGAGATGAAGTTAAGACGAAGGTTTTCCATTTATCTTTGAAGGGAAAAGCATTTGCATGGTATAGGCTATGCGATGATATTGAATCTTGGAATTGGAATCGATTGAAATTGGAGTTCCACCAAAAAAATTATCCTATGCATCTAGTTCATCGTGATCGGAATTATATATATAATTTTTGGCCTCATGAAGGAGAAAGTATCACTCTAGCTTGGGGGAGGCTTAAGTCAATGTTATATTAATGCCCCAATCATGAGCTCTCAAGAGAAATTATTATTCAGAATTTTTATGCTCGGCTTTCTCATGATTATCAATCCATGCTTGGTACTTCTTGTACTGGTTCTTTTATGAAGAAGACTACTGAATTCCGGTGGGATCTTTTGGAATGAATTAAACACAAATCTGAAGATTGGGAACTCGACGAAGGTAAAGAGTCAGGTATTAAGCCTAAGTATGATTGTGTTAAATCTTTTATAATACAGATGCTTTTCAAAAGTTTAGCACTAAATATGGACTTGACTCTGAGATAGTAGCCTCCTTTTGTGAATCATTTGCTACTCATGTTGATCTCCCTAAAGAGAAGTGGTTTAAATATCACCCACCTATTAAATAAGAAATTAAAGAACTGACACCAGTCAAAGAGGAAACTATACTTTATAATGTTGATCCGGTTGTTCCTACTGCTTATATTGAGAAACCACCTTTCCCTTTTAGGATAAAGGAACATGCTAAAGTTTCAACTGTGGTTAACAAAAGTTATATTAGAACACCTAAACCTGATGAACAAATCAAAGTAGAGGCTAGTGTTGCTATGGTTAAAGATCTCTTGTAAGAAGATATAGATGGGAATGTTATTTATTTCTGTAATGAAGCTACTAGAATTGTCAAACCTGATAAAACAGATAATCATAGACCCGTTGTTGGCATGCTTGTTGTCTCAGTTAAAATAGGAGATGACTGTTATCATAGTTTATGTGACATAGGTGCTAGCGTAAGTGCTATTCCTTATACCTTATATCAAGAAATTATGAATGCCATAGCACCTGCAGAGATAGAAGACATAGATGTTACTATTAAACTTGCTAATAGAGACACTATATCAGCAATTGGGATTGTTAGAGATGTTGTAGTCTTGTGTGGGAAAATAAAATACCCTACTGATTTCCTTGTTCTTGGTTCCCCACAAGATGACTTTTGTCCCATTATCTTTGGTAGACCTTTCTTCAACACTGTTAATGCTAAAATAGATTATGAGAAACAAACTGTCGGTGTTAGCTTTGGTGACGAGTCTCATGAGTTTAATTTTTCCAAGTTTAGTAGAAAGCTTCATGAAAAAGAATTGCCTAGTAAGGATGAAATATTTTGTCTTGCTTCTATTGTTGTGCCTCCTACTGATCCTTTAGAACAATATTTGCGAGACCATGAAAATGATTTACATATGCATGAAAGAAATGAAATAGATGCGATTTTCTTTGAACAACGTCCTATGCTTAAACACAATTTGCCTATTGAAACTCTAGGAGGTCCTCCTCCACCTCAAGGTGATCCTGTGTTTGAATTAAAACAATTGCCAGACACTTTGAAATACGCTTATCTTGATGAAAAGAAGATATATCCTGTTATTATTAGTGCTAACCAATCAGAACATGAAGAAGAAAGATTATTGAAAGTTCTAAGGAAGCACCGAGCTGCTATTGGGTATACTCTTGATGATTTAAAGGGCATTAGTCCCACTCTATGTCAGCACAAGATTAATATGGAACCTGATGCTAAGCCCGTTGTTGATCACCAACGTCGGTTAAATCCAAAAATGAAGGAAGTGGTAAGAACGGAAATCTTAAAACTTCTGGAAGCAGGTATGATCTATCCTATAGCTGATAGTAGATGGGTAAGTCCAGTTCATTGTGTTCCTAAGAAAGGAGGTATTACTATTGTTCCTAATGGTAAGAATGAACTTATTCCACAAAGAATTGTTACAGGCTATAGAATGGTAATTGATTTCAGAAAATTAAACAAAGCAACTAGAAAAGATCATTACCCTCTGCCTTTTATTGATCAAAATGCTAGAAATATTATCTAAGCATACACACTCTTGCTTCCTTGATGGATATTCTGGTTTTCACAAATACTTGTTTCTCAACCTGATCAAGAAAAGACCACTTTTACTTGTCCCTTTGGAACTTATTCTTATAGACGTATGCCTTTCGGTTTCTGCAATGCACCTACTACCTTTCAAATATGTATGACTGCTATATTCTCTAACTTTTGTGAAAAGATTGTTGAGGTATTCATGGATGACTTCTCTGTTTATGGGAAGTCTTTTGATGATTGTTTAAGCAATCTTGATCGAGTTTTTCAGAGATGCGAGCACACAAATCTTGTCTTGAATTGGGAGAAGTGCCACTTTATGGTTAATGAAGGCACTGACTTGGGTCGTAAATTTTTTGAAAAAGGTATTGAAGTGGACAAAGCTAAGGTTGATGCAATTAAGAAAATGCCATGTCCTAAAGACATCAAAGGTATTCGTAGTTTCCTAGGTCATGCTGGTTTCTATAGGAGATTTATCAAAGACTTTTCTAAAATTTCTAGGCCTCTTACAATTCTTTTGCAAAAGGATGTTCCTTTCATTTTTGATGATGATTGTTTAGAAGCCTTTGAAACACTCAAGAAAGCCTTAATTTCTGCACCTATTGTTCAACCACCTGATTGGAACTTGCCTTTTGAAATTATGTGTGATGCTAGTGATTATGTTGTTGGTGCTGTTCTAGGACAAAGAGTTGTTAAGAAACTGAATGTTATTCATTATGCTAGTAAAACTCTAGACAGTGCTCAACAGAATTATGCTACTACTGGAAACAAATTCTAGCAGTGGTGTTTGCTTGTGATAAATTTAGATCTTACATTGTTGACTCTAAAGTGATTGTTCACACCGATCATGCTGCTATTAAATATCTTACGGAAAGGAAAGATGCTAAACCTAGACTTATTCGATGGGTTCTCTTGCTACAAGAATTTGATTTACATATCATTGATAGGAAAGGAGATGAGAACCCTGTAGCTGATAACTTGTCTAGGCTTGAAAATGTGCTTGATGACCCACTACCTATTGATGATAGTTTTCCTGATGAGCAGTTAGCTGCAATAAATGTTTCTAAGAACACTCCTTCGTATGCTGACTATGCTAATTACATTGTTGCTAAATATTTACCACCTAGCTTTACATACCAACAAAAGAAAAAATTCTTATATGATTTAAGACATTACTTTTGGGATGACCCACATCTTTATAAAGGAGTAGATGGTGTTATTAGATGTTGTGTACGTCAGCATGAACAGGGACAAATCCTACGGAAATGTCACTCCGAAGCTTATGGAGGGCATCATGCTGGAGATAGAACTGCTCACAAGGTATTGCAATCTGGATTTTATTGGCCTACTCTCTTCAAGGATGCCCCTAAGTTCGTCTTATCTTGTGATGAATGCCAAAGAATAGGTAATATCGGTAAGCGTCAAGAAATGCCTATGAATTATTCACTTGTTGTTGAACCATTTGATGTTTGGGGATTTGATTACATGGGACCTTTTCCTTCCTCTAACGGGTATACACATATTTTGGTTGTTGTTGCTTATGTTACTAAATGGGTAGAAGCTATTCCAACCAGTAGTTTTGATCACAACACCTCTATTAAAATGCTGAAGGAAGTTATTTTCCCAAGATTTGGGGTCCCTAGATATTTAATGACTGATGGTGGTTCACACTTTATTCATGGTGCTTTCCGCAAAATGCTTGCCAAGTATGATGTTAACCATAGAATTGCATCACCTTATCATCCTCGGTCTAGTGGTCAAGTTGAACTTAGCAATAGAGAAATAAAATTAATTTTACAAAAGACTGTCAATAGGTCCAGGAAGAATTGGTCTAAGTAATTAGATGATACACTTTGGGCTTATAGAACAGCTTATAAAAATCCTATGGTATGTCTCCTTATAAAATGGTTTATGGAAAAGCTTGTCATTTGCCTCTTGAGTTAGAACATAAATCATATTGGGCAATCAAACAACTCAATTATGATTTCAAACTTGCCGGTGAAAAGAGGTTATTTGATGTTACCTCATTAGATGAATGGAGAACCCAAGCTTATGAAAATGCCAAGTTATTTAAAGAAAATTTTAAAAGATGCCATGATAAAACAATCCAAAAGCGTGAGTTTAAATTAGAAGAATATGTTCCTTTGTTCAACTCTCATTTTAGGTTCTTTTTAGGAAAACTCCTCTCCAAATGGAAGGACCCTATGTTATCGAGGAGGTTTATTGGTCTGGAGCTATCAAAATAAATAATGCCGAAGGTACAAACCTGAAGGTTGTTAATGGGAAACGAATAAAACATTATATCTTACGCCCATTAATGTTGAAAGTAATATTATCCAAACTTTGACACCGGAAGAACACAGAAAAGAGTCCTTCCGGAACACTCCAGAATCATGAAAATAAGGAGGTACGTGATACGGTAAGTAAACGGACTCCGAAAAATCCGCAAAAATATTTTTTTCGGTTTTGGAATATAACAAAAATTAGGAAAATAAGAAACAATCAGGAAGCGTACCCTGGTGGGCACAAGACACCAGGGCGCGCCTAGCTTGCCAGGCGTGCCCACCTGGGGCACCTTCCGGACTCCATTTTTCTCCCGCTTGCTTGTCTCCCAAGATAAAAATTCTTTATATACCCCCCGAACCTATTGACCACCGTATCACGGAGAAATCTTTTGTTCTCTTTTCTTGCTGTTTTCGGTCAGATCTATCAAGCCAGGCATCATGTCTTCCTCCTCCTCCAACAACATGGAAGAAGATGCTTGGTTGATGAAGATTGAGATGAAGAGGGAGGAGCCCACGGAAGCCGTCAAGGGAGACAAGGGCAAGGAGGCTGATGATGTTTGCCAAGACTACGTCGGTGTTTCCCCCAAGAGGAGAGGATGATGTAGCACAGCAACGGTAGGTATTTCCCTCAGTTATGAAACCAAGGTATCGAACCAGTAGGAGAACCAAGCAACACAACGTAAACGGCCCCTACACAAATAATAGCCACTCGCAACCCGACGTGTTAAAGGGGTTGTCGATCCCTTTCGGGTAACGGCACCAGAAGTCGTGATGACGGGAGAAAATTATGACAGATTGAAATAATAGATCGCAAATAAAATAAAGTACAGCAAGATATTTTTGTATTTTTGGTTTAATAGATCTGAATAAAAACGCAAAGGAAAAATAGATCACAAGGCAAATATATGAGAAATAAGACCCGGGGACCGTAGGTTTCACTAGTGGCTTCTCTCGAGAAAAATAGCAAACGGTGGGTAAACAAATTACTGTTGGGCAATTGATAGAACTTCAAATAATTATGATGATATCCAGGCCATGATCATTACATAGGCATCACGTCCAATATTAGTAGACCGACTCCAGGCCATGATCATTACATAGGCATCTATATGGCGGTAGATATAGATCTTGTCTTTTTATCCTTAGTAGCAACGATACATACGTGTCGGTTCCCTTTCTGTCACTAGGATCAAGCACCGTAAGATCGAACCCACTACCAGGCACCTCTTCCCATTGCAAGATAAATAGATCAAGTTGGCCAAACAAAACCAAATATCGGAGAAGAAATACGAGGCTATAAGAGATCATGCATATAAGAGATCAAAAGAAACTCAAATAACTTTCATGGATATAAAAAGATATAACTGATCATAAACTCAAAGTTCATCAGATCCCAACAAACACACCGCAAAAGAGTTACATCATATGGATCTCCAAGAGACCATTTTATTGAGAATCAAAAGAGAGAGACGAAGCCATCTAGCTACTAACTACGAACCCGAAGGTCTACAAAGGACTACTCACGCATCATCGGAGAGGCACCAATGGAAGTGGTGAACCCCTCCGTGATGGTGTCTAGATTGGATCGGGTGGTTCTGGACTCTGCGGCGGCTGGATGAATATTTCGTCGACCCCCCAAGGGTTTTGGATTTTTGGGGTATTTATGGAGAAAAGAGGCGGTCTGCGGGGCACCCGAGGTGGGCACAACCCACCAGGGTGCGCCTGGGCCTCCTGGCGCGCCCTGGTGGGTTGTGCCCCCCTCGGGGCACCCCCCAGGTGCAACCAGGGCCCATTGCCTTCCTTCTGGTCCATAAAAAATCATCATGGAGTTTCGTGCATTTGGACTTCGTCTGATATTGATTTCATGCGATGTAAAAAACATGGAAAAAAACAACAACTGGCACTTGGCACTATGTCAATAGGTTAGTACCAAAAATGATATAAAATGATTATAAAACATCCAAGATTGAAAATAAAACAGCATGGAACAATAAAAAATTATAGATATGTTGGAAACGTATCAGCTGTGACGCCCCCGATTTGACCGTACACTAATCATGCACGCAAATGTGTACGATCAAGATCAGGGATTCACGGGAAGATATCACAACACAACTCTACAACATAAATAAGTCATACAAGCATCATAATACAAGCCAGGGGCCTCGAGGGCTCGAATACAACTGCTCGATCATAGACGAGTCAGCGGAAGCAACAATATCTGAGTACAGACATAAGTTAAACAAGTTTGCCTTAAGAAGGCTAGCACAAAAGTAGCAACGATCGAAAAGGCAAGGCCTCCTGCCTGGGACCTCCTAACTACTCCTCGAAGCCGAACTCCATGTAGAATCATCCTCGGGATCTCTAGATCCTGGACTCCAGCATCTGGTTGCGACAATCCGGTATAGAAAAAGGGAAAAGAGGGAGAAAAGCAACCGTGAGTACTCATCCAAAGTACTCGCAAGCAAGGAGCTACACTAGATATGCATGGGTATATGTGTAAAGGGCCATATCAGTGGACTGAACTGCAGAATGCCAGAATAAAAGGGGGATAGCTAGTCCTGTCGAAGACTACGCTTCTGGACATCTCCATCTTGCAGCATGTAGTAGAGAGTAGATTGAAGTCCTCCAAGTAGCATCGCATAGCATAATCCTACCCGGCGATCCCCTCCTCGTCGCCCTGTTAGAGAGCGATCACCGGGTTGTATCTGGCACTTGGAAGGGTGTATTTTATTCAGTATCCGGTTCTAGTTGTCATAAGGTCAAGGTACAACTCCGGGTCGTCCTTTTACCGAGGGACACGGCTATTCGAATAGATAAACTTCCCTGCAGGGGTGCACCACATAACCCAACACGCTCGATCCCATTTGGCCGGACACACTTTCCTGGGTCATGCCCGGCCTCGTAAGATCAACGCGTCGCAGCCCCACCTAAGCACAACAGAGAGGTCAGCACGCCGGTCTAACCCTATGCGCGCAGGGGTCTGGGCCCATCGCCCTATGCACACCTGCACGTTGCGTACGCGGCCGGAAGCAGACCTAGCCTAGTGGCGTTCCAGTCCAATCCGGCGCGCGCCACTCAGTCGCTGACGTCACGAAGGCTTCGGCTGATACCACGACGCCGGGATACCCATAACTACTCCCGCGTAGATGGTTAGTGCGTATAGACCAAGTGGCCAGACTCAGATCAAATACCAAGAACTCGTTAAGCGTGTTATGTCGAAGTAACCGCGGACGCCGCCCAGGGCCAGGCCCACCTCTCGCCTAGGTGGTCTCAACCTGCCCTGTCGCTCCGCCACAAAGATCCACTTGCGGGTACTCCTACGAGCCGACCCGACTTTATTTACCACATGTGTCATGTATAGAGTATATAAGTATATACCCGTGATCACCGCCCAGGTGATCACGGCCCGATAGTATAGCACAGCAGACGGACAAGAATGTAGGGCCACTGATGGAAAACTAGCATCCTATACTAAGCATGTAGGATTGCAGGTAAAGGTAACAACAGTAGTAGCAAGGATAGGCTATGCATCAGGATAGGATATCGGAAAGCAGTAACATGCTACACTACTCTAATGCAAGCAGTATAGAGAAGAATAGGCGATATCTGGTGATCAAGGGGGGGCTTGCCTGGTTGCTCAGACAAGAAGGAGGGGTCGTCGGTGACGTAGTCGACCACAGGGGCATCAGCATCGTCACGGGGTCTACCGAAGAGAAGAGGGGGGAGAAACAGTAAATACATAGCAAGCAAGTGCATAACAGGACAACAGGCAGAGCTAGACGTGTTCTAACGCGGTATGAGGTGATATCGTGAAGGGGGGAAACATCCGGGAAAATATCCCCGGTGTTTCGCGTTTTCGGACAGATGAATCGGAGGGGAAAAGTTGCGAGTTTGATATGTTAGGGACGTGTGGTGGACGAACGGGCTGCGTATCCGGATTCGTCTCGTCGTTCTGAGCAACTTTCATGTAGAAAGTATTTTCATCCGAGCTACGGTTTATTTTATATGATTTATCAAAGTTTTAAACATATTCTGAAATTTCTATTAACTCCAAAATAAATAGACAAATTGCTATGTGCACCCATTGCTATGTGCACCCAGAATTGTACCCAGCCAGCACACACAAGGGCTGACTGGTGGGCCCTGTTGACAGGGTCGACAGACTAGTCAACCAGAGGCTGACTGGTGGGCCCAAGTGCTGAGTCAGCATGCTGACTCAGCGGATCTTATCCATTTGAACAGTAAAACGCGGGCCCTACCTGTCAGTTGTTTATTTAATCAAAACATTTTTATTAGCAAAAATTAAACGTGCAGGGCCCGGCTGTCATTGGGGATTAAGGGCTAGGTTAGTGCTAAATAAGCCGGCCACGTCGGCGGCTAACTCCGGCGCGGCGGGGGAGGAACTCCGGCCGGCGGATTCCGGCAGCCGTTCGCTGCGCAGGCAGGCGCGTCCGATCGGGCTCGGCGTGGCGCGCCGACCGGGGGCAACTGCGCGAGCGGGGGAGGTCGGTGAGGAGCTGAACAACGGCAACGGCAACGACGAAGCTCGGTGGTCGCACGACGAGGCGCGCAGGCGCCGTAGGCGCGAGGGCGCACGAGCAGAGAGGGCGACACAAGCCGGGGTGCAGAGCAGAGTGGCCCAGGGCGCGACAGCGGGGTGGTGAGCGCACGCCGGAGCAGAGCTCCAGATGCGGCGACGGCGAACGCGGGAAGGCAGCGGGAGGCCCCGAGTGGACGCGCGCGAGGATGTGCGGGGTCAGGGGGCACGCGCGGTGCGGCCGCGTCCTGAGAGCTCAAAGGTGAGGCGGGCTGGCCCTGGCCGAGCTCTGCTACGTCGAGCTCGCGGCCTTGGTGGCGACCAGGGCTCGGTCTTGTGGGCGGTGGTGCTACGAGCGGGGAAATGAAGGGGAGGAGGGGGGTTCGAAAGCGGGCTCACCGCGTAGGCACAAGGAGGCCCCGTGATTTCTTAGGAGCAGCAGAAGGCGGCAGGTTCGACGATGGACGACGGGGACGGAGACGACGACGAGGGAGGCGGTGTCCGACGAGGAAGTAGGGTCAGGGGCGTCGTAGTGGTGCTCCTCGGCTCGGCTCATAGTCGAAGGCGACGAGGCGGAGGGCGGCGAAGGCCCTGGCACGGTCCTAGGTGACGGGGACGGCGGAGAGCTCGTCGGCGTCGGCGGTCATGGCGGTGGTGCGGTGGCGCGGTGGATCTGGAGAGCGAAAGCAGCGCGAGGAGGGGGAATGGATGGGGACGCCAGGGGGATTGGAGAGGGGATCGAGGAGTCGGGGCGTGGCAGCCTTATTCTCTCGTGGGGTTCATCGCCGGCGAGGGGGTTCGGCGGCGACCAGCCTCCTGTAGCGACGGGGTCGGGGGAACAGAGAACCGACCGGGGAGGGGGAGTGGGCCGGCTAGGGTGGGTCGACGGCCAGCTGGGCCGAGGCCCAGAGGGGAGGGGGGTTCTTTTCCTTTTCTTTTATTTTCTTTATTTTTTTTGTAGTTTCTTTTATTTTCTTGCTTTACAAAAATTACCACTAGTGCCTAAATTTGTATTTATCAACAAACTACTGTGAGATTAATCCTTAACCCATAATAAAATAGTTTTAGCATTTTATCAATTCAATAGGCATTTGTTTAATTGTTTTCACTATTGTTTTAATTGTTTTAGAGCCTTTAAACATTTTGTCAAAGCTTGGTTTCTCCACCATAATTACTTACGATTTAGTTGTCACTTTTAGAACATTTTAAGTTTTTAGTTTTTAGTTTAGTTTTCATTATTTGAAAACTTGTATTGTTGGCCTATACTTTAAATTTTAACTTGAATCGTTTTTGAACTAACTCGAGTTTATCAACAGTAACTGAGGTAACGTGGCACCATTAGCAGAGGTTTACTGTAGCTTGATTATCCGGGCGTCACATCAGCATCCCCAAGCTTAACTCCTACTCGTCCTCGAGTAGGTAAGTGATAAAAAACATAATTTTTGATGTGGAGTGAGGTTCATAAAGTCATATCATATTCTTTTCTTCATAGCATGGACATTTGGACTTTTTATGTGATTCAAAGCAATAGTCTAGTTTTGACATAATAATTTAGATACTCAAGCATATCAACAAGCAACCATGTCTTTCAAAATATCAATGCTAAAACAAGTTATCCCTAGCCCATCATGCTCAAACATTGATCCATTCATGAAACACACTTGAATATTAACTACACCCAATACTTGAGCACGATCATATTGCCTCTTAGTTTGTGCTTTTATAAGAGAAGATGGAGACTCAAAATAAGAATTGCATAAAGTAAAAGAAAGGCCCTTCGCAGAGGGAAGTAGGTATTTGTAGAGGTGCCAGAGCTCAAAGCGAAAAATTAGAGATAAAAACATTTTGGGAGGTGTATCCATCCCACCAACGAAAACGATGTAGAGCTATGAACACTTTCCATGCTAGATATGCCATAGGCGGTTCCCAAACAGAAAATAAAGGTTACTCCTTTTTCCACCATTCTTTCACTTTCCATGGCTAGCCGTATCCACGAGTGCCTTCCATACCAACACTTTCCAAGGAATTTATTATTTGACAACATAAAGTAAATATTTTTTGCATTTCGGGACTGGGAATCCCTAAAACCTTTGCCTTACTCTCGTGCAATGACAAGTGAATAAACACTCATCTTGAGAATAACACATCTAGCATGGAAAATATTAGCCATCTGTTACCGTTCCGCGAGCGAAACAAATACACAAAAGAGAAGTTTATTTTGAAATTAGAGAAGGCACATGCAAATTTGCTTAGAACGGCAAAAGAATACCGCATATAGGTAGATATAGTGGACTCATGTAGCAAAACTGGTTTAAAGGATTTTGGATGCACAAGTAGAGGTCATACTTAGTGCAAAATGAAGGCTAGCAAAAAGATTGAGAAGCGACCAACCAAGAAACGAATAATTTCATAAAGCAAGCATTAAGCATAATTAACACCGAATAATGCACCACAAGTAGGATATAATTTTCATTGCATGATTATTGACTTCCGTGCATGCATAGGGAATCACAAACCTTAGCACCAATATTCTTACTAAAGCATAATTACTCATCAACATAACTCACATATCACATCATCATATCTCAAAACTATTACTAAGAATCAAGTTTATTTTGTCCAATGATCTTCATGATATTTTGTTTTCTTTATCCTTCTTGGACATCTATCACTTTGGGACTAACTTTTATGTGTTGCTTTTCATAAGCTCAAACAAAGATAAGTGAAGATCATGAGCATAACAAATTTTCTTTCTCTCAAAATAATTTAAGTGAAGCAAGAGAGAATTTCTTAAATTTTTTACTAACTCTCAAATAAATCTAAGTGAAGCAAGAGAGTATTTCTTCAAATATAACAAAGCACACCGTGCTCAAAAATATATAAGTGAAGCACTAGAGCAAGTCCTAGCTCATAAAAGATTCAAGTGAAGCATAGAGAGTAATTCTAAAAAGTCATGATATAATTTTGGCTCTCTCAAATAGGTGTGTCCAGCAAGGATTGATGACTTAAAACACAAAATAAAACAATCAAAGACACATATCATACAAGACGCTCCAATCAAAACACATGTCGTGTGACGAATAAAAATATAGCCTCGAGTAAAATACCGATAATTGTTGGAAGAAAGCGGGGATGCCACTCGGGAGCATCCCCAAGCTTAGTTGGTTGTTCATTATTGCATAATAGCTTGGGATGCCGGGGCATCCCCAAGCTTAGGCTCTTACATCCTTCCTTCATCCATCGTAAGATAACCCGAAACTTGAAAACTTCAATCACACAAAACTCAACAAAACTTTCGTGAGATCCATTAGTATAAGAAAGAAAACCACTACTATAAGTTCTGTGTTAAACCAATTCATTTTTTATATTATATCTACTGTATTCCAACTTTTCTATGGCAAAAATTCTTCAAAGAAAACCATAGAGCCATCAAAATAAGCACACAACACAAAGAAAACAGAATCTGTCAAAACAGAACAGTCTGTAGTAATCTGACTTTGGTGAATACTTCTGTAACTCAAAAAATTCTACCAAACTAGGACGGCCTGGGTAATTTGTATATTAATCTTATTCAAAAAGAATCAGAGCAAAATCTCTTTTCTGTGATTTATGAAAATTACTTTCGTGAGCACAAAGTTTTTGTCTTCTTCAGCAAGATCAAACAACTATCACCCAAGAAGATCCTATTGGTCTTACTTGGCACAAACACTAACTAAACATAAAAAGCACAATCAAACCAGAGGCATAATTGTGTAAACACTCAAGAACAGAAAGCAAAAAGAAAAAATAAATTTTATTCATTGGGTTGCCTCCCAACAAGCGCTATAGTTTTATGCCCTTAGCTAGGCATATAGCAAGAATCTAAGTTTTGTCATCTTTGTCCTTTTGAAGACAAATAGATAGTTTTTTATCAATGGTATTCAATCTTATATTTTGTGAAAGCACATGACCATTGATAGCAGAAGAAAGATTACGTATATTGCGAAAATTCGTATCCAAACTAGCTTTCATCTCTTTGATTGCTTCATTCTGATAAAAGCATAGAATGGTAGTTGGCTCAACATGATCTCCCTTGGGATGCCCAAATATGGTTTTCATCTTTTCATAAGTATCAACGGCATCCCCTTCAAGAAAAGCATTTTCAAATATAGAATCCAAAACTATCTTAAAGGAGGAAGGCAAACCAGCATAAAAACTTTTCAAGTATATCTCTATCTGATATTGGGGCACATAGCTAGCTCGAATTCTTAACAGCCTATCCCTAGCATCTTTCAAAGATTCATCAAGTAAGTAACGAAAAATTCTGGGATCGTCTTCATCAAAATTGATAAGATTTTCCTTAACAACCCCGGTAAGTCCTTCAACGGCATCATTGTTTATGAGCTTGTAGAGGGAGGAGGGGCTATCCAAAGCATTAAAACTCGGGAGTAAACCCCTAGCCTTTTTTGAATCAGCCATGGGAACAGAAAAACGGCAAGCGAAGAGAGGCGAATAAAACGGCAATTTTTTGTGAAGTGGGGGAAGGAAAAAGAGAGGCAAATGGCAAATAATGTAAATTGCAAGGAGATGAGATTTGTGATTAGGAACCTGGTTATGTTGAAGATCCTCCCCTGCAATGGCGCCAGAAAATTCCCTTGATGATGTTTGCCAAGACTACGTCGGTGTTTCCCCAAAGAGGAGAGGATGATGTAGCACCGCAGCGGTAGGTATTTCCCTCAGTTATGAAAACAAGGTATCGAACCAGTAGGAGAACCAAGCAACACAACGTAAACAGCCCCTGCACACAAATAACAGCCACTCACAACCCGACGTGTTAAAGGGATTGTCAATCCCTTTCGGCTAACGGCGCCAGAAGGCGCGATGACGGGAGAAAATTATGGTAGATTGAAATAATAGATCGCAAATAAAATTAAGTGTAGCAAGATATTTTTGTATTTTTGGTTTAATAGATCTGAATAAAAACGCAAAGGAAAAATGGATCGCAAGGAAAATATATGAGAAATAAGACCCGGGGACCGTAGGTTTCACTAGTGGCTTCTCTCGAGAAAAATAGCAAACGGTGGGTAAACAAATTACTGTTGGGCAATTGATAGAACTTCAAATAATTATGTCGATATCCAGGCCATGATCAATACATAGGCATCACGTCCAAGATTAGTAGACCGACTCCTGCCTGCATCTACTACTATTACTCCACACATCGACCGCTATCCAGCATGCATCTAGTGTATTAAGTTCATGGAAAACGGAGTAATGCAATAAGAAAGACGACATGATGTATACAAGATCCATTTATCTATATGGCGGTAGATATAGATATCGTCTTTTTATCCTTAGTAGCAACGATACATACGTGTCGGTTCCCTTTCTGTCACTGGGATCAAGCACCGTAAGATCGAACCCACTACCGGGCACCTCTTCCCATTGCAAGATAAATAGATCAAGTTGGCCAAACAAAACCCAAATATCAGAGAAGAAATACGAGGCTATAAGAGATCAAAAGAAACTCAAATAACTTTCATGGATATAAAAAGATATAACTGATCATAAACTCGAAGTTCATCAGATCCCAACAAACACACCGCAAAAGAGTTACATCATATGGATCTCCAAGGGACCATTGTATTGAGAATCAAAAGAGAGAGAGGAAGCCATCTAGCTACTAACTATGGACCCGAAGGTCTACAAAGAACTACTCACGCATCATCGGAGAGGCACCAATGGAAGTGGTGAACCCTCCGTGATGGTGTCTAGATTGGATCTGGTGGTTCTGGACTCTGCGGCGGCTGGATGAATATTTCGTCGACTCCCCAAGGGTTTGTGGATGTTGGGGTATTTATAGAGCAAAGAGGTGGCCCGGGAGGCACCCGAGGTAGGCACAACCCACCAGGGCGCGCCTGGGCCTCCTGGCGCCCTGGTGGGTTGTGCCCCCTCGGGGCACCCCCCCAGGTGCAACCAGGGCCCATTGCCTTCCTTCTGGCCCATAAAAAATCATCGTGGAGTTTCATGGCATTTGGACTTCGTCTGATATTGATTTCCTGCGATGTAAAAAACATGGAAAAAACAGCAACTGGCACTTGGCACTATGTCAATAGGTTAGTACCAAAAAATGATATAAAATGATTATAAAACATCCAAGATTGATAATAAAATAGCATGGAACAATCAAAAAATATAGATACGTTGGAGACGTATCAAAGGCTACCGTAGAGTCACCCCCGGTGGCTGAACAAGCACTGCCGATCAAGGAGGAAGAAGAAGATATCCTTAAGCCTTACTGAGATTGCAGCCTTTCAGATCGTTGAAACAGTCCGTGTGCAGAATAAATATCTCACTCGGGAAAATATTTTGCATCAAGAGCACATCATCTTCCTCCGGAGCATCATCCGTAGATTGGAGAACCTATTGATCTTGAAGGACAGGATCGCTACCACTTCACCACCACCACCTTCTTCTTCATCACCAAAAGAAAATTGAGTTTCGGGTATGGGCACTCCCCTTGGCTTCCGCCAAGCTTGGGGGAGGTGCCCCGGTATCGTATCATCCCCACTATCTTTTTGCCTTTACTTATTTTTGTTCATTCTTTTGCTTTAGATGAATAAAAGTTTAGTTCGATCCCTTCTTTTCGAGAGCTTGCTTAGTGATCTATCCTTGTATTCGTGTGCAAGAAATATAATAAAGTTTGGTTTGAGTTTTTTGCCTTCTTTACTTTCGTGTTGCAATAAAAAGAAAGGATATAAATAAAAAGAAAGGAAATAAATGAAGAAGATCATATGCTAATCTTATGGTAGGTGATGGGACCACATAAGGAAAACTATAAGTAGAAAATTTTGTTAGAGATTGACAAACATAGCATTGGTCAATGATGCAACTCATGAAAGAATTAATAAGGGAAGAGAAGATTCACATATAAATACACTATCCTAGAAATCTTTTGTGATTATGAGCCCCCATCAAAATATTATATGCCAAAATTGTTGACGTTGGACATTGTAGACAACGTAATGATTTATGTTTGTTCATACTCACATAGAAGTTATATTGTCATAGATCCTTCAACATGTCGTTCTTGCCCCTATCTTTGCTAGCCGAAATTCCGCACTAATAAGAGATACTACTTGTGCATCCAAAAACCCTTAAACCCAAATCTTATGTTCAAGAGTCCACCATACCTACCAAGGGATTGAGCAAGATCCCTCAAGTAAGTTGTCATCGGTGCAGAAAGGCAATAAAAATTGCTTCCAAATGTGTGAGATAATTTAGTGTAAGAGAAAATTGAGCGTTGCACAAACTTGTGACGGTGAAGAATAAAAGCGACAGACTGCGTAATAAAGGTCGCTATCACAAGGGGCAATGCAATGTGACGTTCTTTTGCACTAAGGGGTTGAGCATACAAACAGATAAGTGCATGGCAACCTCTGCTTCCCTCTGCGAAGGGCCTATCTTTCACTTTATGTATTTACTTTTATGCAAGAGTCAAAGTTTTTCTCTCTATTCCTTTTTATTTTTCTCCTTTGGCAAGCATCATGTGGTGAGGAAAGATCTAGGCACATATGTCCAGTTGAATATGAGTGGCATAAGTTATTATTGTTGACATCACCCTTGAGGTGAATATGTTGGGAGGCGAAACTATAAGCCCCTATCTTTCTATGTGTCCGGTTGAAACGTTTTGCTCATGTGTATGAGGTGAGTGTTAGCAATCATAGAAGACTATATGATGATTGAGTATGTGGACTTGCCTAAAGGCTCCAATATGTGACCCTTCCTGAAAAGATGATGAATTGTAGTTGCAAAGTTGACTGAGAACATAGTTTGTTGGTTTCTAATAGAGTTTATGCTTTATACTTCTATTGTGTGATGAACTGTTACTTATTCATGAGAAGTTTATGATAAAAGCTCTATGATAAAAGTCTTATGCTTAAATTTGTTGCTATTATAATAATCTACATGATGCTTCTATGTCCATATTTTGTTTTAATCGACACCTCTCTCTCTCTCTAAGGATGTGGACATGTTTTTCGATTTCGGTTTTTCGCTTGAGGACAAGCTAGCTCTAAGCTTGGGGGAGTTGATACGTCCATTTTCTATCATGTTTTCCTACTGTTATTTATGAGGGACAATTGCATTTTTACCCCTAGTTGGTTCCTACCCACGGGTTTTGCCCTTACTTTTCGAGCTTGCTCAGTTTTGCCCTTACTTTTTCCGTCATGGTCCCTCGTATGCCCTTTGACCGTTTGACCAAAACTTTGAAAATTCATAACTAATTCATATGAACTCAGAAAAATGCAAATAAGATATCAAAGTGTTCAGATAAACATTGCCTTTATGTGGATATCATTTGCACTCAGGACAAAAGCAGCCTTTAAACTACCTGAGGTAATTAATGATACTAACATTATTAAAAATAAAAAGGTATAAACAATATTTTTTCATGAATAAAAATTACATGCAAATGTAGGTGATGTTTTCTGAACATCCAGATATCTTATTTGCATTTTTCTGAGTTCGTATCATCTTGTTAAGAATGTTCTAACGACTTTGACCATCATTTGGAAACTTCATAACAAGTTGATACGAACTCAGAAAAATGCAAATAAGATATCAGGATGTTCAGAAAACATCACCTACATTTGCATGTAATTTTTATTCATGAAAAAATATTGTTTATACCTTTTTATTTTTAATAATGTTAATAACATTAATTACCTCAGGTAGTTTAAACGGTGCTTTTGTCCTGAATGCAAATGATGTGCACATAAAGGTAATGTTTATCTGGACATTTTGATATCTTATTTGCATTTTTATGAGTTCATATGAATTAGTTATGAATTTTCAAAGTTTTGGTCAAAGGGCATTCGAGGGACCTCGACGGAAGAAGTAAGGACAAAACTGAGCAAGCTCGAAAAGTAAGGGCAAAACCCGTGGGTAGGAACCAACTAGGGGTAAAAATGCAATTGTCCCTATTTATGATGTTTATATGAATAATAATGCTTTTTGGAGTAATTCTAATGCCTTTTCTCTCATAATTTGCAAGGTAAACACAAAGAGGGAGAATTCCGGCAGCTGGAAATCTGGACCTGGAGAAGCTACGTCAGGCCACATATTCTGCACAACTCCAAACAAGCTGAAACTTCACGGAGATTTTTTATGGAATATTTGTAGAATATTGGAGCAAATAACTACCAGAGGGGGCCCACCAGGTGGGCACAACCCACCTGGGCGCGCCAGGGAGCCCAGGCGCTCCCTGGTGGGTTGTGCTCACCCAGGCCCACCTCAAGTTCCCATCTTCTGGTATATAGGTTATTTTGAACTAGAAAAAATAAGGAGAGGACTTTCGGGACAGAGCGCCACCGTCTCGAGGGGGAACCTGGGCAGGAGCACTTTTGCCCTCCGGTGGAGCGATTCCACCGGGGGAACTTCCCTCCGGGAGGGGGAAATCATCGTCATCATCATCACCAACAACTCTCCCATCTTGGGGAGGGCAATCTCCATCAACATCTTCAACAGCACCATCTCATCTCAAACCCTAGTTCATCTCTTGTGTTCAATCTTGTTACCGGAACTATAGATTGGTGCTTGTGGGTGACTAGTAGTGTTGATTACATCTTGTAGTTGATTACTATATGGTTTATTTGGTGGAAGATTATATGTTCAGATCCAATATGCTATTTAATACCCCTCTGATCTTGAGCATGATTATCATTTGTGAGTAGTTACTTTTGTTCTTGAGGTCACGGGAGAAATCATGTTGCAAGTAATCATGTGAAGTTGATATGTGTTCGATATTGATAGTATGTATGTTGTGATTCCCTTAGTGGTGTCATGTGAACGTCGAATACATGACACTTCACCATATTTGGGCCTAAGGGAATGCATTGTGGAGTAGTAAGTAGATGTTGGGTTGCGAGAGTGACACAAGCTTAAACCCTAGTTTATGCGCTATTCCGTAAGGGACCGATTGGATCCAAAAGTTTAATGCTATGGTAAGAATTTATTCTTAATACTTTTCTCGTAGTTGCGGATGCTTGCGAGAGGGTTAATCATAAGTAGGAGGTTTTTTCAAGTAAGAACAACACCTAAGCACATCCACCCACTTATCAAATTATCAAAGAAGCAAACACGAATCGAATCAACATGGTGAAAGTGACTAGATGAAATTCCTGTGTACCCTCAAGAACGCTTTGCTTATTATAAGAGAACGTTTGGCCTGTCCTTTGCCTCAAAAGGATTGGTCTACCTTGCTGCACTTTTGATACTACTATCGTTACTTGTTCGTTACAAATTATCTTGCTATCAAACTACTCTGCTACTTACAATTTCAGGACTTAGTTTCTTTTTGAACTTTCATAAACTTATAGGTCTAATGCATCCGTTGCATGGCAATCCCTACTCACTCACATTGATATCTATTGATGGGCATCTCCATAGCCCGTTGATACGCCTAGTTGATGTGAGACTATCTCCTTCTTTTTGTCTTCTCCACAACCACCATCTATACCATCTATAGTGTTATGTCCATGGCTCACGCTCATGTATTGCGTGAAAGTTGAAAAAGTTTGAGAACATCAAAAGTATGAAACAATTGCTTGGCTTGTCATCGGGGTTGTGCATGATTTAAATATTTTGTGTGAAGAAGATGGAGCATAGCCAGACTATATGATTTCGTAGGGATAAGCTTTCTTTGGCCATGTTATTTTGAGAAGACATAATTATTTTGTTAGTATGCTTGAAGTATTATTGTTTTTATGTCAATATTAAACTTTTTTTTGAATCAGATGGATCTGAACATTCATGCCACAATAAAGAGAATTACATGGATAAATATGTTAGGTAGCATTCCACATCAAAAATTCTTTTTTTATCATTTACCTACTCGAGGACGAGCAGGAATTAAGCTTGGGGATGCTTGATACGTCTCCAATGTATCTATAATTTTTTTAGTGTTCCATGCTATTATATTATCTTTTTTGGATGTTTTATATGCATTAATATGCTATTTTATATGATTTTTGGGACTAACCTATTAACCTAGAGCCTAGTGCGAGTTCCTATTTTTTCCTTGTTTTAGATTTTCACAGAAAAGGAATACCAAACGGAATGCAACTTTCACGATGATTTTTCTTGGACCAGAAGACATCCAGAGGGTTGGAGTGCACGTCAGGAAAGCCACGAGGCGGCCACAAGGTCAGGAGGCGCGCCCAGGGGGTAGGGCGCGCCCCCACCCTTGTGGGCCCCTCGTGACTCCACCGACCTATTTCTTCCGCCTATATATTCTCAAACATCCCAAAACCTTCCACGGGAGCCACGAAACCACTTTTCCACCGCTGCAACCTTCTGTACCCGTGAGATCCCATCTAGGGGCCTTTTCCGGCGTCCTGCCGGAGGGGGATTCGATCACGGAGGGCTTCTACATCAACACCATTGCCTGTCCAATGAAGCATGAGTAGTTTACCACAGACCTATGGGTCCATAACTAGTAGCTAGATGGCTTCTTCTCTCTCTTTGATTCTCAATACCATGTTCTCCTCGAATTTCTGGGAGATCTATTCGATGTAATACTCTTTTGCGTTGTGTTTGCCGAGATCCGATGAATTCTGGATTTATGATCAGCTTATCTATGAATGTTATTTGAATCTCCTCTGAATTCTTATATGCATGATTTGATATCTTTGCAAGTCTTTTTGAACTATCGATTTGGTTTGGCCAACTAGATTGGTTTTTCTTGCAATGGGATAAGTGCTTAGCTTTGGGTTCAATCTTGCGGTGCTCGATCCTAGTGACAGAAGGGGAACCGACACGTATTGTATTATTGCCATCGAGGAAAACAAGATGGGATTTTCATCATATTGCTTGAGTTAATTCCGCTACATCATGTCATCTTTCTCAATGCGTTACTTTGTTCTTATGAACTTAATACTCTAGATGCAGGGAGGAGTCGGTCGATGTGTGGAGTAATAGTAGTAGATGCAGAATCGTTTCGGTCTACTTGACACGGACGTGATGCCTATATTCATGATCATTGCCTTAGATATCATCATAACTTTGCGCTTTTCTATCAATTGCTCGGCAGTAATTTGTTCACCCACCGTAATATTTTCTATCTTGAGAGAAGCCTCTAGTGAAACGTATGGCCCCAGGGTCTACTTTCCATCATATAAGTTTCCGATCTACAATTTTAGTTTCCTATTTACTTTCTTTGCAATATTTTATTTTCCGTTCCATAACTCAAAAATACCAAAAATATTACTTTACCGTTTATCCATCTCTATCATATCTCACTTTGCAAATAACCGTGAAGGGATTGACAACCCCTTTATCGCATTGGGTGCAAGTAGGTGTTTGTTTGTGCAGGTATTCGGTGGCTTGCGCGTTGTCTCCTACTGGATTGATACCTTGGTTCTCAAAACTGAGGGAAATACTTACTCTACTTTGCTGCATCACCCTTTCCTCTTCAAGGGAAAAACCAACGCAAGCTCAAGAGGTAGCAGCCGACGTCTTGGACGATCCGGCACAGCCGACTGCCGCTCGCGTCCATCGATGCCATGGGTGCTTGTGGCTTCTGGTCACTTGGTCTTGGTCTTGGATTGGACTGGGAAGTGTTGCGCAGAGACTAGGAGTAGATGGATTAGAGTGGTGGGGCGCCTTTATATGAGAGTCCAAACTGCGTTGCATTCACATCGTGCTGGCTCCATTCTGCTTCTCCAACCTCTACATGCTAATTGAATGCGGAGGCATCATTGACCATTCAACGTTTCGGGAACCGCTACCCTCTGCCTCGTTGGCATTCAAGCCGTATCAACGTAAATGCATGTCAAAAAGAGATTAGTCAGTAGTAGTATACTCAATATTGTGCACCGCGACCAAGGCGGAGAGGAAAACGAGAGAACTACATAGGAGTATTTATTAACGGTATAGATTCACTCATTTTGCTCCGTATATACTCATTTAGGTAGTAGTCACTTGTTGAAATCTCTAGAAAGGCAAATATTCCCTCCATTTTTATTTACTCCGCATATTAGAGTTGATGGAGGTCAAATTTTCATGAAGTTTGACCAAGTTTATAAAAAATAATATAAACATTTATCATAACAAATATATATGATGTGAAAGTACATTCAATAATAAATCTAATTGTATTGATTTGTTATTGCTTATGTTAATATATATTTTTATAAACTTGGTCAAAGTTTATAAAGCTTGACTTTTACCTAAGCTAATACGAGGACTAAATAAAAACAGAGGGAGTATTTAGGAACGGAGGGAGTAGTAACTCCTTTCCGGTTTACAGGGCTATAATATTAAGAGCAAGTACAATAGTGGGCTTATAGCCTGCTTACATGGCAATTTTGTCTCATGCAAGAGCCTGGCTATATGCGTGCTCCAAGGCTCCGCACCACGCCCCACCCCTACACAAACACTGCCACGCGAGTGTCCGCAACTGCCATGTTCGGGTTGCGCTTGGCTCTTCGCCTCTTCGAGAAGACGAACAATGATGTTACTACTTCTACAGTATCAAATCAACTGCTGCATGTCCGTCCATCGCGTGCGGGAGGGATAGCTTGTTGTAGTAAGCAAAAGCATGTCCTCGTCTGCGAGCCACCGCGCGCATGGGCGAGGGAGAGGGCGTGTAGTAGTAAAATCAAGCTTCTCCACATTGTACGAGTTGACGCGACACATCATAGCACTGGCCCCACATGCTTGCCTCTAAACTTGGCTAAAAGACCCACAGTGTACAATATTTTTGCTGCAACCTCTAACATTTACCCCACCATAAATTAAAATATATATTCCTGTCTTGACCAGATGAGAGTGTAAACTACAATCACTAGGATGACAAGTAGGGCTAGAAGATTATTTTAATCAAGAAAATGCTTCGAGACGGACTCATAGCATGGAGCCGACTCCAACGATTTTAACCTTAGAGGCACGGTACACGCTATCCTAGACTATGTCACTATACTACCTCCCCTACACATGAAACTGCCACACGAGCGTCCGGGTTGCGCTTGGCTCTTCGCCTCTTCGGGAATTCAAACAATGATGGTACTACTGTAGTGGAGTACTACAGTATGCTTCTGGCAATCTGACACCGAATGAACTGCTGCATGTCCATCGCGTGTGGGAGGAAGAGCGTGTAGCGAAAGCTTCTCCTAGTCCTGCGAGCCACCACGCTCATGGGCGAGGGAGAGGGCGTTGTAATCAAACTTCTCCTTGTTGTACGAGTTGACGCGACACATCAAAGCAGTGCACTCAATATATATCAATAATTTGCGTTTACTGATGCATTAAATACAATGCAATCATGCATGCTATGACTTTCCTTTTGATACTTGCATGTGTTGATTTAATGCACCTTGAAGTAGTATGAATATGTGACGGTAAAACTTCGTAATGCCCCGGCCCTAAAGCGAGAGATGGTTGTGCACGAGGAGGGCGAGATCATGCCGACGGAACAGGACCCGACGATGGAGCTCTCTATGGTCTCTATGGACCTCACCTTGCTCCACTTCCCCTTGTGCCTCCGCCCCTTGAAGCCTCCAGTGTATAAGGTTTGAATACACCTCGTCCATTCGGCTGATCGAGCAAGGTGCAGGTTTCTTGATTGATGTGTTGTTCGATTGATTTGTGCAGTGCAAGGGAGGGCACCTGGCCTACGCGGACTGCCGCGGCGACCGCCCCGGGAACCAGCGGCAGTTCCAAAAGTGCGCGCGCGGAAGTGGCGGCTTCGACGTGCGAAACACGACGATGGACGCCGTCCTCTCCTCGGTGAGGGTGGAGTGCCCGCACGAAGGCTGTGGGCTATACGTCACTTACCACAAGCTCGCCGATCACCAGAGTGTGTGTCCGCTCGCGCCCTGCAAATGCCCCGTGCCCGTCTGCGGCTACAAGGCCCGCCGGCGGTGCTCTCCCACCACATCAGCACCGTGCATCCCATGCCCATGCACAGGATCCAGTACGGCAAGGTGCTCCAGCTGCAAGTGCCACTGTCGGAGCCACGGCTCTTGCTGTTCGCGAAGGAGGACGACCGCGCGTTTTTCTTGGTCGGCGTGCTCGACATTGGTGCGCGTATCACCGTGTTGGTCGTCTGCATCAGAGCGGGGGCATCCCCACTACCGCACTATGCAGCCAAGCTGTGGGCGAACAGCCCGCCAGGGGAGCCCAAAGGCAGGACCGACACCGTCAAGGTGGAAATGGAGGTGACAAGCACAAAGGATCCCGGTGACGTCGCCGTGCAGGAGCTGACCTTCTTCACCGTTCCGCCCAAGCTACTGGCCGGGGCTGGGTTGTTGAGGACGGTGTCCCTCCACATTCAGATTGACAAGCTCACCCCTAAATGATTCTACAGTGCCTTCTGTTTATCTTAGTAATATGCTAATATAGGGGTTAGCTCGGTCTACTTTAGCTTAAGAGATGGCAGGTTTTGGTGGGGATGCAGCAATTACTTCGACATCAGATCAGCAGTTAAAGTAATTTCCAACAGTCGAACGGGTATTTTGTGTCTGTTGGATATAAAGATCGTTTGGGTAAGAAGTATAACAACTTATATGCTTGTTTGTTCAGGAAGTGCTGCATACTTGTGCGAGTTGATGCGACACATCAAAGTAGTACTACTAGTAGTAGTACTCCCTCAAATCCTAATTTCTCTACACAGAAGTCGAGGCGCAGATACCAAGGAGGGTCTGGTTGTGTCTATACTTGGACAACTCACCCGACTGCGCACCAGGCAGACGAAGCTCGTGTCGTGTTGGTGCCGTGTGCGGCCCGCACATTAACCAAAACCTCGCGCCTCCAGCTTAGCCTCCGCATTTTAAACTTCTCAATATCAAGGCCAAGGAGCAACGGGAACCTATGATAGAGCCAATCGGGTGGTTGAGAACACTACAATTCATAGCTACAGATGCATGTGTGAGAGAGGACGAGTGCGTGTGTGCACCTCTTCTCTTCGTGTATAACGTACTAAACTCAGAGTACAAGTGTATGTGGGTGGCATCAACCTAGGGAGCTAGAGATGTGCGTGCGAGAAGTCCCGAGAGACTAGGTGTGGGCGTGGGAAAGATGGAGAGGGATGATATGTATCGATGTAATGCGTGTGAAAAAAAGACTAGTCTATAGCTCGCCACGAGGGTATTCCTGTCAAACGCCCCAATAACCGTAAGATATGTATCCGACAGTGCCAGTTATTGCACGTACACAGCAGTAGAAAAAGAAGTACCATGGCATATTACAAAACCGCTACACCACGGCCAAGAACACGTGCCCATGTTATGCCATCCGGGAATAGTGCCGCACTTCGAAACTAGAACCGTCAATAAAGTTTGAGCTTGCGTCTCATCACATTCCAAATTACTACCATGCTATATTTAATTGCAAACCTTTTCACACCGATCACAACCTAAACGGTTTCCCACTTAGGAGCGTATTAGTACTCGGTTACAAATACTACTATGCCAAGATGACTGTGCATTCCTCCTCAACTCCTCATCCACAAAAACAAACAAGTCATTCAACATCGTTCCCTTGTGCCTGCCATAGCCAGCGTGAGTTCTGGGTCGAGAGATTACCACCAGGGAGAGGCGAGCATGGAAGCGAAAGGACGAAAGATGTCCTCCCTCGCCACGAAAGCAGCCGACATGTCCCGCCCCACGGAAGTAGCAGCACAGAGGTCCCACCGCGCCGCCGAAGCAGCACGGAGGTCCCGCCGCACCGTCGATGCAGCAGACTGGTCTGGCCGCGCCGCAGAAGCAGCAAAGATGTCCCGCCGCGCCATGAATGCAGCAGAGATGTACTCCCGCGCCACGGCGGCCTGGGAAAATGTCTCGCGGGCAGGCGACGACTCTTACAGGCGCATGCATGCTATCGTCCATAGCCAGATGGATCAGATCTCCGGCTAGGTGAGGTTGTAGGACGACATGAAAGCCTCGTTTGAACAGGCTACCAGTGTTATCCGGCAATTACGAGAGGGTAATGCGAAGCTCCAGGCCAGAAGGGCGAAGCAGGCGAAGGAGACCGCTGCCTTGTTGAAGAGGACGGGCGTCATCGTCAAGAAACTTATGGACGAGAATGCCATGCTCCGCATCGAGCGCGAAAGGCTGGTGAGGAATTTGTGGATGCTGCCAAGCAGCGTATTAAGGACATGAAATTGATGAAAGAGATCAGCGCCGCTCATCGCGAGAACTAGTCTCCGCGACCTGCAGCGCATCAAGAAAGTAGAGATCCGCGAGCCAGATCGTTGTATGCGTCTTCCTTCTTCTTTTGCCCTTGTGTATTTCGGGCGTAGTCGCATGTGGCTTTTTTAATTATCTTTCTAATTATATAAAACAATTATTATGCACTGTCATCGTCCTTATATATTAATCAGTCTTGCTATAAGTCGCAGTAGATGCTATATAGGTCTGTCGGATCTTACATCAAGATCCGTGCCAAATTTTCTTTTCAGATTTTCTTTTTTCTCTCTTAAATCTCAGTCGAGTGAGACATAGCCACGCCATTAAACAAGGGCTCAGGCGCCATTAATGGAGACCTTGGGAGAGAGGTGGGCAGCAGATGGAGGTCAAAGGGCTCTTCTCCCGATAAGCACGCGCAGGGGTCTGATCGCACGCCTCCCGTACTCAAATAGCTACCCTGCATGGCGCCTCCTAGCTAATAAAAAAGGGACGCGTGGCGGCACGTAAATTGTAAGTAGAACGCCCACGGTTTCAATAATACTTGTGTTTCCGATTATAACGTGATAGCACTTGTTCCAAAATGACTTTGTTGATTGTTAATGTGTGTGCTTCGCAAATCGGACAGCAAATTACCACAACATGTTGGTGCCATGTCATGACACCAAGCCAAGTTTCATGATTTTCATGCGTGTTTTGGATTTACAGGAATTAAAAAACCAAGTTTCTCAATGTTTCCGGCCGAGCCACGACGCCCAGATGTTTGAATTTCATTCCCATTTCTTGCATGGGACCTAGAAATTTACCCGAGGACACACATGTGATTTTTCAACCAACTTTGGTGCACTGGAGCATGTGCTTGTAGTTCAAATTTGAATTATGCACATTAAATGACCAGAAACTCAATTAATGTATAAAAAATGCCAAACGAACCCAGAATAATTCCAAAATTTAACACGACACTCATATAGTTCTATGTTGCCTCTGTAAAGAAAATCAAGGGGGCAGCGTATATCGTTTCGTACACAAAGGTGACACGTTCCCTCTCAGAACCACGAGCCTTGTTGAGAGAAGCTACGGTTTGCAAGAAGCTTATACCAAAATTTGTTCCAATTCGGCCAAAAAAAATTTACCACAGCATGTTAGTACCATGGCATGACACCATGCCAAATTTCATGATTTCCAGGCGAGTTTTGGATTTACAAGAATTTAAAAACCAAGTTTCTCAATGTTCTTGTCGAGTCACGGCGCCCAGATGTTTGAATTTCATTCACATTTATTGCATGGGACCTAGAAATTCACCCAAGGACACACATGTGATTTTTAACCAACTTTTGCACACCGAAGCATGTGCTTGCAGTTCAAATTTGAATTATGCAAATTAAATGTCTAGAAACTCAATTAATATATAAAAATGGCCAAACGAACCCGGAATAATTCCAAATTTTAACAAAATGTAAACTTAATTAATATCTTCTCTATGTGGGCCATTTAATAAATGTCTATTATATATGTTTTCTACCCTATTCAAATTTAGTAGATATGACAGTTTGATGCTCTCACATAATCTATTATTGGCACTATAGGGGATGTTGATTCCAATCGACTACCATATCCTAAAGGTTAAAGCAGGTACACGATCATCTTCTCTGTTTTGCACAGTGCACTACCAACCCCTGTATAATGATGCACATTAAACTGTTGATATGAGTTTTATGTAAGCCAGTGGCTTAAAGTTGATTTTCATATTGTTTGAAATTGTGTCAATAAAGATTTTTTTAAGAATGTTGTTTGCTGATGTTGTCGGATGTGTGTATGAAAGATGCTTTTTTCCCTCCCGTTGCAACGCACGGGCATGTTTTGCTAGTGTATAAAAAAGGCCTAACGAACCCGAAATAATTCCAAAATTTAAGAGGGCACTCATATAGTTCTATGTTGCCTCTGTAAAGAAAATTAGGGGGGAGGCAGCGTACATCGTTTTGCACACAAATGTGACACGCTCCCTCTCAGAACCACGAGGCTTGTTGAGAGAATCTCCGGTTTGCAAGAAGCTTATACTAAAACTTGTCCCAATTCAGCAAAAAATTATACATATGAAAACAGGGTTTAGATTATCCCGAACATCTTGCTACCTAGACCAATGTACTGTGATTTGAATTCAACATAAAATGGATACAAATATTTGAATTGGAGATCGTATGGTACATGTAGTTCATAGTGAAATATGATTACTGCTATATGCATGTTTTCTGTTATCAAGATAATATTTAAATGATGGACTTGACAACAATCGTATTCAAATAAGGAAAATTGATTCAAATTTTGCCCATATGGTAGACGACAATATATATGTTCATAGGGTGGAGTAAAATGTTCATATATGATGGAAGATCAAAATGTAGGACTACATCCATTAGAAACTGCAAGGTCACCTAACGATATATTCGAATTCAACATAACGTGGATTCAAAAATTGAAATTCGAGATCCTGGCATTTTTAATCATATAAAAAGGGACATGACTCTTTCTTGTGGTGGGAATTGATTTGTTTTTTGTCGTTGTTGAGGGAAGTGCGAATTGATTTGGTACTGTACAGGGTAATCTTGTTCTCCCGATTTTTTTACATTTTTCTTGTAGTTTTTTCAATGGCATTTATAGCAATATAGTAAAAGGGGACATGACTCTCTTGTGTCTTGTATGAATTGTTTTTTTGTACACGTTAAGTTTGTTCTGCCAAACATGGAATCCGCGCCTTGTTATCCCGAAATTTTCAAGCTCGAGTATCTTTTGTCTCTTCTGCTGTGAAACTCCCGCCTCTTCAACGCGCGCCGCGCCTTGTTATCCCGAAATTTTGATGCGCGCGAAAACTCCCTCCTCATCCAAAATCGGTTCCGCATCCCAGACACGTGAAATCCCCCTTCTACCCCTCAGCCGGAAATGCCGGCTTGACGTCGATGGTCAAAACCGGTGGGGGTACACTGGTAACTTACCCTACATTTCGGACAAGCGCGTCCCTAAGCCATGGCTTCCCCTACCTTCCCCTTCGTCCCCCCCCCCTTCGTACACCGAGGCCGCCAAAACCCGCGAAACCCAACGCTCCTCCGTCGGCCTCCCGACCGTTGCCCAGCCAGAGACTCTTCCCCGACGACGTTGTCCACCGCAACAGCTCGTCGTCCCTCATCCACCGCACCAGATGAGGATCCGTCGTCGATCTTGTCGTCCCGCTGGATCAGTCGCCCCGTCCTCCACCTCCAAGGAGCTGCCACGATGTTCGCCTCGTCTATCGCACCACCTCGATCCCCACAGCGCTGTCTTGACCTGCCCCACCGGAACCGCAGCACCCTCACCAATTCCTCCGATGAAGTCGAGGCCTACTCGGCGCCACCAAGGAGGTTCTGCACTCACAGCTGCATTTTATCTTTTATTCGATCTCACTGGGCTACCGGTGCTCGATGCGGAGCAGTGCTACCTCTTGAGCATGCGTTGGTTTTCCCTTGAAGAGGAAAGGGTGATGCAGCAAAGTAGCGTAAGTATTTCCCTCAGTTTTTGAGAACCAAGGTATCAATCCAGTAGGAGGCCACACGCAACTCCCTCGTACCTACACAAACAAATAAGAACCTTGCAACCAACGCGATAAAGGGGTTGTCAATCCCTTCACGTCCACTAGCAAAAGAGGGATCTGATAGAGATGATAAGATAATGTTTTTGGTATTTTTATGGTAAGACTAAAAGTAAAGATTGCGAAGTAAAAATAGATTGGAAACTTATATGATGGAAGATACACCCGGGGGCCATAGGTTTCACTAGTGGATTCTCTCAAGATAGCATAAGTATTACGGTGGGTGAACAAATTACTGTCGAGCGATTGATAGAAAAGTGCATAATTATGAGAATATCTAGGCATGATCATGTATATAGGCATCACGTCCGCAACAAGTAGACCTACTCTTGCCTGCATCTACTACTATTACTCCACACATCGACCATTATCCAGCATGCATCTAGAGTATTAAGTTCATAAGAACAGAGTAACGCATTAGGCAAGATGACATGATGTAGAGGGATAAACTAAAGCAATATGATATAAACCCCATCTTTTTATCGTTGATGGCAACAATACAATACGTGTCATTTCCCCTTCTGTCACTGGGATCGAGCAACGCAAGATTGAACCCAAAGCTAAGCACTTCTCCCATTGCAAGAAAGATAAATCTAGTAGGCCAAACCAAACCGATAATTTGAAGAGACTTGCAAAGATAACAAATCATACATAAAAGAATTCAGAGGAGATTCAAATATTGTTCATAGATAATCTTGATCATAAACCCACAATTCATCGGATCTCGACAAACACACCACAAAAAGAGTTACATCGAATAGATCTCCAAGAAGATCGAGGAGAACTTTGTATTGAGATCCAAAGAGAGAGAAGAAGCCATCTAGCTAATAACTATGGACCCGAAGGTCTGTGGTAAACTACTCACACATCATAGGAGAGGCTATGGTGTTGATGTAGAAGCCCTCCGTCATCGATTCCCCCTCCGGCGGAGCGCCAAAAAAGGCCCCAAGATGGGATCTCACGGCTACAGAAGGTTGCGGTGGTGGAAATAGGGTTTCGTGGTGCTCCTGGTTGGTTTCAGGGTATATGGGTATATATAGGAGGAAGAAGTAGGTCGGTGGAGCTGCGAGGGGCCGACGAGGGTGGGGGCGCGCCCAGGGGGGCAGGCGCGCCTCCCTGCCTCGTGGCCTCCTCGTGGATTTCTTGACGTCCACTCCAAGTCCTCTAGATCACGTTTGTTCCAAAAATCACTCTCCCGAAAGTTTCATTCTGTTTGGACTCCGTTTGATATTCCTTTTCTGCTAAACACTGAAATAGGCAAAAAAAAACAGCAATTTGCACTGGGCCTTGGGTTAGTAGGTTAGTCCCAAAAATAATATAAAAGTGTATAATAAAGCCCATTAAACATCCAAAACAGATAATATAATATCATGTAACAATCAAAAATTATAGATACGTTGGTGACGTATCAAGCATCCCCAAGGTTAATTCCTGCTCGTCCTCGAGTAGGTAAATGATAAAAATAGATTTTTTGATGTGGAATGCTACCTAGCATATCTTCAATGTAATTTTCTTTATTGTGGCATGAATGTTCAGATCCGAAAGATTCAAGACAAAAGTTTAATATTGACATAAAAATAATAATACTTCAAGCATACTGACTAAGCAATCATGTCTTCTCAAAATAACATGGCCAAAGAAAGTTCATCCCTACAAAATCATATAGTTTGGTCATGCTCCATTTTCGTCACACAAGAATGCTCTCATCATGGACAACCCCTATGACAAGCCAAGCAATTGTTTCATACTTTAGTAATCTCAAACTTTTTCAACTTTCACGCAATACATGAGCGTGAGCCATGGATATAGCACTATGGGTGGAATAGAATATAACGATGGGGGTTATGTGGAGAAGACAAAAAAGGAGAAAGTCTCACATTGACGCGGCTAATCAACGGGCTAGGGAGATGCCCATCAATTGATGTCAATGCAAGGAGTAGGGATTGCCATGCAACGGATGCACTAGAGCTATAAATGTATGAAAGCTCAACAAAATAAACTAAGTGGGTGTGCATCCAACTTGCTTGCTCACGAAGACCTAGGGCATTTGAGGAAGCCCATTGTTGGAATATACAAGCCAAGTTCTATAATGAAAAATTCCCACTAGTATATGAAAGTGACAAAACAAGAGACTCTCTATCATAAAGATTATGGTGCTACTTTGAAGCACAAGTGTGGAAAAAGGATAGTAGCATTGTCCCTTTTTATTTTCTTTTATTTTCTTTTTTTGGGCCTTTTTTTTTATTTGACCTTTCTCTTTTTTGGGGGACAATGCTCTATTAATGATGATCATCACACTTCTATTTATTTACAACTCAATGATTACAACTCGATACTAGAACAAAATATGACTCTATATGAATGCCTCCGGCGGTGTACCGGGATGGCAACAAATCAAGAGTGACATGTATGAAATAATATGCATGGTGGCTTTGCCACAAATATGATGTCAACTACATGATCATGCAAGGCAGTATGACAATGATGAAGCGCGTCATAATAAACGGAACGGTGGAAAGTTGCATGGTAATATATCTCGGAATGGCTATGGAAATGCCATAATAGTTAGGTATGGTGGCTGTTTTGAGGAAGATATAAGGAGGTTTATATGTGATAGAGTGTATCGTATCACGGGGTTTGGATGCACCGGCAAAGTTTGCACCAACTCTCAAGGTGAGAAAGGTCAATGCACGGTACCAAAGAGGCTAGCAATGATGGAAGGTTGAGAGTGCGTATAATCCATGAACTCAACATTAGTCATAAAGAACTCACATACTTATTGCAAAAATCTACAAGTCATCAAAAACCAAGCAATACGCGCATGCTCCTAGGGGGATAGATTGGTAGGAAAAGACCATCGCTCGTCCCTGACCTCCACTCATAAGGATGACAATCAAAGAACACCTCATGTTTCAAATTTGTTACACAACGTTTACCATACGTGCATGCTACGGGACTTGCAAACTTCAACACAAGTATTTCTCAAATTCACAATTACTCAACTAGCACAACTTTAATATCACTATCTCCATATCTCAAAACAATCATCAAGTATCAAACTTCTCGTAGTATTCAACGCACTTATATGAAAGTTTTTATTATACCCATCTTGGATGTCTATCGTATTAGGACTAATTTTATAGCCATAGCAAATTACCATGTTGTTCTAAAGGACTCTCGAAATGATATAAGTGAAGCATGAGAGATCAATAATTTCTATAAAATAAAACCACCACCGTGCTCTAAAAGATATAAGTGAAGCACTAGAGCAAAATTATTTAGCTCAAAAGATATAAGTGAAGCACATAGAGTATTCTAATAAATTCCGATTAATGTGTGTCTCTCCCAAAAGGTGTGTACAGCAAGGATGATTGTGGTGAACTAAAAAGCAAAGACTCAAATCATACAAGACGCTCCAAGCAAAACACATATCATGTGGTGAATAAAAATATAGCTCCAAGTAAAGTTACCGATGGACGAAGACAAAAGAGGGGATGCCTTCCGGGGCATCCCCAAGCTTAGGATTTTTGGTTGTCCTTGGATTTTACCTTGGGGTGCCTTGGGCATCCCCAAGCTTAGGATCTTGCCACTCCTTGTTCCATAATCCATCAAATCTTTACCCAAAACTTGAAAACTTCACAACACAAGACTTAACAGAAAATCTCATGAGCCCCGTTAGCGAAAGAAACCAAAACACCACTTCAAGGTACTGTAATGAACTCATTCTTTATTTATATTGGTGTTAAACCTACTGTATTCCAACTTCTCTATGGTTCATAACCTCCGATACTAGCCATAGATTCATCAAAATAAGCAAACAACACACGAAAAACAGAATCTGTCAAAAACATAACAGTCTGTAGTAATCTGTATCAAACGCATACTTCTGTAACTCAGAAAAATCTACCAAAATAGTAAGACCTAGATAATTTGTTTATTGATCTTCTGCAATTGGAATAAGTATTTTATCACGTCCTGGTGATTTTTAACAATTGTTTTCGTGAGCAGAAAGTTTCTGACTTTTTCAGCAAGATCAAATAACTATCATCCAAGAAGATCCTATAGGTTCTACTTGGCACAAACACTAATTAAAACATGAAAACACATCCAACCAGAGGCTAGATGAAAGATTTATTACTAAACATAACCAAAAATAAAGAAATAAAATAAAATTGGGTTGCCTCCCAACAAGCGCTATTGTTTAACGCCCCTAGCTAGGCATAAAGGCAAGGATAGATCTAGGTATTGTCATCTTTGGCATGCAATCCATAAGTAGCTCTCATAATAGATTCATAAGGTAATTTAATTCTACTTCTAGGAAAGTGTTCCATGCCTTTCCTTACCGGAAATTGAAATCTAATATTCCCTTCTTTTGTATAAATAATTGCACCAATCGTTCTAAGGAAAGGTCTACCAAGAATAATAGGACATGAAGGATTGCAATCTATATCGAGGACAATGAAATCTACGGGCACATAATTCCTATTTTCAACAATAAGAACATCATTAATTATTCCCATAGGTTTCTTAATGGTGGAATCCGCAAGGTGCAAGTTTAAAGAACAATCATCAAATTCACGGAAACCTAACATATCACACAAAGTTTTTGGAATCGTGGAAACACTAGCACCCAAATCACACAAAGCATAGCATTCATGATCTTTAATTTTAATTTTAATAGTAGGTTCCCACTCATCATAAAGTTTTCTAGGGATAGAAACTTCCAATTCAATCTTTTCTTCATAAGATTGCATTAAAGCATCAACGATATGTTTGGTAAAAGCCTTATTTTGACTATAAGCATGCGGAGAATTTAGCACCGATTGCAACAAGGAAATACAATCTATTAAAGAACAATTATCATAATTAAATTCCTTGAAATCCAAAATAGTGGGTTCATTGCTATGTAAAGTTTTGACCTCTTCAATCCCACTTTTACCAATTTTTGCTTCAAGATCTAAAAACTCCGAATCATTGGGACGCCTTTTAACTAAAGTTGACTCATCCCCGGTCCCATCATTATCAAGATTCATATTGCAAAACAAGGATTTAATTGGAGACACATCAATCACTTTTAGATCTTCATCCTTATTATCATGAAAACTAGAAGAACACGGTTTCACAAAGCAATCTTTTTTAGCACGCATCCTAGCGGTTCTTTCTTTGCACTCATCAATGGAAATTCTCATAGATTTGAGAGACTCATTGATATCATGCTTAGGTGGAATAGATCTAAGTTTCAAAGAATCAACATCAAGAGAAATTCTATCCATGTTCCTAGCCAACTCATCAATCTTAGGCGGTTTTTCTTCAAGCAAAGCATTGAATTTTTTTTGAGAAATCATAAATTATTTAACACTAGTCTCAAAATCAGAGGGCATCTTATTAAAATTTCCATAAGAGTTGTTGTAGGAATTACCATAATTATTAGAGGAATTACTAGGATACGGCCTAGGATTAAAGTTTCCTCTATAAGCATTGTTACCAAAATTGTTCCTACCAACAAAATTCACATCCATAGATTCATTATTATTCTCAATCAAAGTAGACACATGCATATCATTGGGATCAGAAGAAACACTCTTATTAGCAAACAATTTCATAAGTTCATACATCTTTCCACTCAAAACATTAATCTCTTCAATTGCATGCACCTTTTTACTAGTAGATCTTTCAGTGTGCCATTGAGAATAATTAACCATAATATTATCTAGGAGTTTAGTAGCTTCTCCTAAAGTGATTTCCATAAAAGTGCCTCCCGTGGCCGAATCTAAAAGATTTCTAGAAGCAAAATTCAATCCGGCATAATTTTTTTATATAATCATCCATAAATTCAAACCATGTGTAAGGCAATTACGTATCATTAATTTCATTCTCTCCCAAGCTTGTGCAACATGTTCATGATCAAGTTGCTTAAAATTCATAATATCGTTTCTAAGAGAGATGATCTTAGCGGGAGGAAAATACTTAGAGATAAAAGCATCTTTGCACTTATTCCAAGAATCAATACTATTTTTAGGCAAAGACGAAAACCAAGTTTTAGCATGATCTCTAAGCGAAAAAGGAAATAGCTTCAATTTAACAATATCATTGTCCACATCTTTCTTCTTTTGCATATCACAGAAATCAACAAAGTTGTTTAGATGGGTAGCGGCATCTTCACTAGGAAGGCCGGCGAATTGATCTTTCATGACAAGATTCAGCAAAGCAGCATTAATTTCACAAGATTCAGCATCGGTAAGAGGAGCAATCGGAGTGCTAAGAAAATCATTGTTGTCGGTATTGGCAAAGTCACACAATTTAGTATTATCTTGAGCCATCGTGACAAGCAAGCAATCCAATACACAAGCAAACAAGAAGCAAGCGGGAAAAAAAGAGGCAAACGAAAAGAGAGGGCGAATAAAACGGCAAGGGTGAAGTGGGGGAGAGGAAAACGAGAGGCAAATGGAAAATAATGTAATGCGAGGGATAAGAGTTTGTGATGGGTACTTGGTATGTCTTGACTTGTGCGTAGACTCCCCGGCAACGGCGCCAGAAATCCTTCTTGCTACCTCTTGAGCATGCGTTAGTTTTCCCTTGAAGAGGAAAGGGTGATGTAGCAAAGTAGCGTAAGTATTTCCCTCAGTTTTTGAGGACCAAGGTACCAATCCAGTAGGAGGCCACACGCAAGTCCCTCGTACCTACACAAACAAATACGAACCTTGCAACCAACGCAATAAAGGGGTTGTCAATCCCTTCATGGCCACTTGCAAAAGTGAGATCTGATAGAGATGATAAGATAATATTTTAGGTATTTTTATGGTAAAGACTAAAAGTAAAGATTGTGAGGTAAAAATAGATTGGAAACTTATATGATGGAAGATAGACCCGGGGGCCATAGGTTTCACTAGTGGTTTCTCTCAAGATAGCATAAGTATTGCGGTGAGTGAACAAATTACTGTCGAGCAATTGATAGAAAAGTGCATAATTATGAGAATATCTAGGCATGATCATGTATATAGGCATCACGTCCGCAACAAGTAGACCGACTCCTGCCTGCATCTACTACTATTACTCCACACATCGACCGCTATCCAGCATGCATCTAGAGTATTAAGTTCATAAGAACAGAGTAACGCATTAGGCAAGATGACATGATGTAGAGGGATAAACTCAAACAATATGATATAAACCCCATATTTTTATCCTCGATGGCAATAATACAATACGTGTCGTTTCCCCTTCTGTCACTGGGATCGAGCAACGCAAGATTGAACCCAAAGCTAAGCACTTCTCCCATTGCAAGAAAGATCAATCTAGTAGGCCAAACCAAACCGATAATTCGAAGAGACTTGCAAAGATAACAAATCATACATAAAAGAATTCAGAGGAGATTCAAATATGGTTCATAGATAATCTTGATCGTAAAACCACAATTCATCGGATCTCTACAAACACACCGCAAAAAGAGTTACATCGAATAGATCTCCAAGAAGATCGAGGAGAACTTTGTATTGAGATCCAAAGAGAGAGAAGAAGCCATCTAGCTAATAACTATGGACCCGAAGGTCTGTGGTAAACTACTCACACATCATCGGAGAGGCTATGGTGTTGATGTAGAAGCCCTCCGTGATCGATTCCCCCTCCGGCGGAGCGCCGAAAAAGGCCCCAAGATGGGATCTCATGGGTACAGAAGGTTGCGGCGGTGGAAATAGGGTTTCGTGGTGCTCCTGGTTGGTTTCGGGGTATATGGTATATATAGGAGGAAGAAGTAGGTCGGTGGAGCTGCGAGGGGCCCATGAGGGTGGGGGCGCGCCCAAGGGGGCAGGCGCGCCTCCCTACCTCGTGGCCTCCTCGTTGATTTCTTGACGTCCACTCCAAGTCCTCTGTATCACGTTTGTTCCAAAAATCACTCTCCCGAAGGTTTCATTCCGTTTGGACTCCATTTGATATTCCTTTTCTGCGAAACACTAAAATAGGCAAAAAAACAGCAATTTGCACTGGGCCTTGGGTTAGTAGGTTAGTACCAAAAATAATATAAAAGTGTATAATAAAGCCCATTAAACATCCAAAACAGATAATATAATAGCATGGAACAATAAAAAATTATAGATACGTTGGAGACGTATCAAGCAGCCATGCCGGGTCTCCATTGACGGCGCCGTCACCGGCCACTTCATCCACGGCATCTCTCCCACATGTCGTTGCTTCCTTGGTGGTGACTTCCACACCGGCACTAGCTGCTGCTGCTCCGGCTCTCGCTCGCGCTGCTACTGCTGCTGCTGCTCCGGCTCTCACTCACGATGCGGCTCTGTTCTTGGTGTCGGTCGCAATACTGCACTGCTCTTGCTTTCGTTCGTGCTACTGCTCTTCTCTGCTATTGTTGCTGCTCCGCTCTTGCTCTCGTTCCTGCTGATGCTCTGCTCTTACTCTCTCTCGCGCTGCTGCTGCTGCATGACCTTCGGCAGCTACAGGAGTTGTTGCTTTAGCACTCGCTCGCGGTGCTGCTGCACGAGTTGCTCTCTGCTAGTGCGTTCCTTGCTCGATCGGCTGCTGATTTAGATCACTGCTTCTCTGCTACTAGTGCTCGAACGCCCTAAACTTCTATTGCAATGCTCTGCTACTAGTTCAATCAGTTTCAACAATAAAATTCAGTTTTGCCCTATACTTCAGATTAACGTTGTCTGTCTTGTCCTGCTTCAGCCTCGCCGCCGTACACCTCACCGGAACTGCTCCAACGACGGAACCATCCATCACAGCGGAGCAGTACCCTCGGCGCCGTTTCCAGAGGCCTCAGATCTTCTTCCCCACCTCCGATAGTCACACCAGCATCACCATCCTCCACGTCCAACCCAATGATGCTGAGGTCGACAAGGCTATGCCAAAGAGGTTGTACACTCGTCGCATCACTTTGTTACTTTGCATTCATGTCGATCCCTCAGGGATCCTTTGGTTCAAAGTAGTGGCAAATCTAGAAATAAATGAATCGTGGTCACAAAGTTAACATGGAGAAAACTAAATGCTCTTTTGAACCACAATTTTAATCGGTTTAGCAAGATAGCCATTATATGATACTAATGTGGACCAAATCTAAGCTCACAAAATATTTCGAGGGCAGGCTTCAGCCTGTTGAAGACTGCCGCCACTAGTTCAAAGAAAAAGTGAAGGAAAACATAGGAATTGGAAACTTTACTATGGTACTACTATTCATGCATTTGGTTAGAAGGAATGGAGCAAAGCAAAACTGGAGGATTGTTTTCCTTTGGTGTCTCTTTCAAAGAAAAAATGTAGGAATTTTAATAACCACTTGGACGTCCTTTTCAAATTACTATGCATGAAGAACAGGACTAATTGCATTACTGGCATAATAAGATTCTTATTTTTTTCATTTTCACGTGGTTTGACTTTAATTTGACCATGTGTCTCCATTCCCGTGTTCTTCCAATTCATGTGAACCAAACACCCAAGTTGACAGAAATCATATGTTTGCAAATGCTCTGTTTTGCACGTGCATTCCTATCCTATCCATGTGTTTTTCCTGTTCCTGTGTTTATAGAATCCTCCAATTCTAAGGAGCCTTTACAGATTTACTTCATTTTCAGATAGGCGTCAAAGAAAACTCTATGTGTTATGTCCTGCTCCTGTCGTGCCGTCATCCACCCCACCTGAGGTGCACCACCGACGGAAGCGTTCACTACGGCAGAGATTCCGCCTGCTGACTTTCTTTCGCCGCCTCAGATCATCTTCCCCGTTGTCGGCAGCCACGCCAACTGCATTACCATCATCAACTGAGCAGATGAACCTGAGGACTACACAGTTCCGGAAGAGAGGTCGCACTCTTTCGTGTCTGCTTACGTTATACATCGATTTTTATTCCTGCTACTTTAATTTATCGTCCTGTTCACTTCTAAACTCCGAGTCAGGTCCAAACTAATGTTCAAACTTGAGTTTTAAAATGCCTGTGGGGCACATATCGAGGTAGCAACGAATAGTATATGTCTACTATCTGGTTCATCTGGGGTCTTTTATGTGGTCCATGTTGGGTGGGCAACAAACAGTAGATGATCCATCGTCTATCTTTTTAAACTGAAGCTATAATCTACCTGCTATCATTAGTTTTGGATCTATCCACTCGTTTGCTACCATCAGTCTTAATTTCTGCATGCACCCCTTAGGCCTTACATAATCTAACTATGTTTTTTATTATGCATGTCAGTTATTGTACACAATCATACTGAACATGTAGAGAAAAAGAGAAGACCGTTGCGTGGGAATATAATGTCATGCAGACGCCGCTCCATGGTGGGAGAAGTGGGCCCCCCTCCCGCCATTCCAGATTGTATTCCAGAGGAAGATAAATGTTCAGAGGGGGATTCAGAGGGAGCCGACCACTCCTATTTACCCCCTAGGTGTTTGCTCTAACCTGGCATGCTGATGTTGGTCATATCATGCATATGGCGCCTCGCATTGCTTAAATTATACATCTTATATGTCATCAGCTTAGTTTAGATTTGCTTTGTGTGAATGCCACCTGTTTGGTTTCTATATCATACTCCCACCGTTCCTAAATATTTGTCTTTTTAGAGATTTCAACACGTGACTACATACGGAGCAAAATGAGTGAATCCACACTCTAAAATAGGTCTATATACATCCATTTGTGGTAGTCCATTTGAAATCTCTAAAAAGACAAATATTTAGGAACGGAGGGAGTATATGGCAATTATGCAATGCCATCTTCTTTAGCCAGGCATCATATACGTGAACCATCCTGTTTAGCCAGTCATCGTATATGTGAATTGTATCGTGCCATATTTTTTTCATAATGTATTCCATTTGTCAACAATGTTTGTACATTCATCTAATCTTCCTGTGCATCGGCCATTTGAGTCGGTCATGGGAAAATCTGGAGTGAAAACAAGGTCTTCTAAGCAGTCAATGCTACCTGTCGATGCAGATTTCTTGCTGGTTACAGATAGCTCCACAGAGGAGGATTTAGAGACAGATGACCAGTCGTATCCCCCCCTCCCCCGAGGTGCATGCTCTAACTTGGTAGGGTTATATTGCTCATATCATGCATATGGTGTCTTACATTGCCATGCCATCTGCTTAGATTAGACATGCTTTGTGTGAATGCCTCCTGTTTGCTTTCTATATCAGATATGTGAATTGTGCAATGCCATGTTTTTCAGACGGTTATCATATATGTGAATTATGCACCGCCATGTAGCCAGGCATCATATACGTGAATATCTCATGTCATCCTTTTTTTCATTATGTATTCCATCTGTCGACAATCTGTGTATATTGAACTACTCTTCATGTGTATCAGCCATTTGAGCCGGTTATGGAAAAAATTTGGCGTGAAAACAAGGTCTTCAGAGCAGGCAATGGTACCTGTTGAAGCATATATCTCGATGGTTATAGCTAGCTCCTCAGAGGAGGATTCAGAGACAGATTACTAGTCCTATATCCCACCTGAGGTGTATGCTCTAATTTGCAATGTTTATATTTCTCATATCATGCATATGGTGTCTTGCATTGCTTAGTTTAGACATCATATGCACAATATTCAATTCCATCTGCTTAATTTAGAGATCATACATGCGAGTGCCAACTGCTTAGTATATGAATCAATTATGTCAATTATATCATGCCATGTTGTATACTTAGACAACATGTATGTGAATTATTTCATCCCAACCTATTTTAGAAAGACATCATATAGTTTTGTCATGTCATCCTGTTTCGATACTCATCATATGTTGAATTATGCCATTATATCCTGTTAAGTTATCCATCATATATCTGAAATTGTGTCATGCTATCTTGTTTAGTTAGCCATCATATATGTGAAATTGTGTCATGTTGTCCTATTTGGTTAGACAACATATATGTGAATTACCACATCTGTCTATCATACAATGTCTGTACGTTCAATTTCTTTTCTTGTTTATAAGCCATTTGAATTGGAGGAGATGATGGCAGTATCTAAGGGAGTAAAAACCTGTTCTTCACAAAAGACGATGCTACACGTCGATGCAGATAGAACCATGGTTGTACTGGCCCACGAACTAGCCCCACCACACATAATCGAGACTCTTCCAAATTGCACACTTACACCGTTGGACAGAGAACCAGCTACAACCCATCTAACCCCAACCCCAGCGGAGAGTAACCCACTTCTAGTTGACACAACACCATTTCCACCACAAAGTACCCCCACACGAGCAGTTTGTAAAGCAACAGCAGTGCCCAAAGCACGAAGACCACCACAGCGAACCCAAACTCCACGTTTAAAGCAGAAGAGCAACTGTTCTCAGGTCAGATTACGTAGCTATGGTCCATACTCCTTTGTCCTTGCATCACAGTATTTACTCATACCAACTACTTTCGAATTTGAAGGATCCAATTGGAACTAATGGCGCAACAGGTATGTTTTAAATCTATTTCTTTAACTGGATTGCTATTCTAACTTATTGCCCTATGTTGATTTTAGTTTTAGTTGTATAAACAGTTATGTTCTCATGTGATGCACATTACAAGTGTTGCCAGTGCTGTGTAGTTTCTCACACTTATATTCTGTCTATGCTGTTGTGTCTTAAAAATATATGATTAGAATTGTGTCTCTATCTTGATATGGCAACATAAACTAGAATGATATGGACAATACAGTGACCATAGTACATAGATATATGTTTGTTTCATGTTGTTATCCTGTCCACCTTACTATTGAACCGGTTTACCAAAATGAGTTTCGTATACTACATGCTAAACCTGTGATGTGTCTGCTTGTTTCTCTTGTAGAATGCGAACAGAATATTGGAGAAGAGCACCCCACTATGCAATGGTAGAGAAAGTAATGCAGATAAGGTTCAAGATAGTGAGACAACCCTGTTGGTCTCCAAGAAAGGTGATAAAAACGATCTTGTAGACACTGAGACAACCCCACAGTTATGCGTTGATGTAGTGTTCGAGTTACTGGCCAGTACCGCTGGCACAATCTCTTCGAACTTGCTGCCTGAATCACTTCGGCTTCTTCAGTCTCAGCTACAAGCTGAAAGGCATCAGTCAGCTATGCTGCGGCAAGAAGCCGAAGGACTGAGGAAGTCCCTGCAGAATTCAGATGCATACTTTCTGGTGCAACAGCAAGCGCTGGAGGATTTAAGCGCCAAACAAGAGAAAGTTAATAAGCTTGCTAAGCATCTTGCCAGCATTATGGGTACCCAGGATATTGTTTCTTGAGCTCTTCTGAAGTGGTTTCAGTTCTGGACTTGTTTTGCTGTGGCGTTTATTTGCACTGGTCGCCAACTTTGACAACCAGTGTATGTGATATGCTGTTTTGTTCCCTATATTTGCACTTGTGGCAAACTTTGATGCCCAGTGGATGTAATGTGTGTAATATCCGTGATAGCCTAGCGTAATTTGCTTGCTTATTTATTTCCTTGTTGTCTTTTTTATTTGTTTGCTTGTAGTCAGTGCTTCTTTTTTCCGCGGTTTGCTAGTGGCCGCAATAACCTATTTTTTAAAACTAGGCCACAATAACCATGGGCTACATATTTACTGTAGTGACCCTGGGCCTCCTACGGGCTGTAGAAACAATGGGCCTTCTATGGGCCATAGAAACAATGGGCCTTCTACGGGTCGTAGCATCAATGGGCCTTCTACGGGCCGTATGATCGATTGGCTGAACATGGGCCAATAATGGACCGCATTATGGGCCGTAAACGAGATAGAGTTGGAATCATCCGTTCATGGGCCGACCATAACGGGCCGTCCTTAATCATCCGTATTTGATGACGCTATGAAAATGGCCCAACGGATTAACGGGCCACAAACGGGCCGACTGTAACCACGGGCTGAATTTGGCCCACAAGCAGAAAAGGCCAGTAATGGGCCGTAAGTAACCGAATGCTGGAAATGAGCCCAAGAATAAATGGGCCCTGAGAAGGCCGAAGGATAACATGGGCTGGAAATGGCCCAATGGAATAATGGGCCGTTAATGGGTATAAAGCAATATACTGTTCATTACGGGCCAGTTTCACCATGTGTTGTTAATGGGCCTAGAGTTACAAAGGGCCTCATATGGGCCGAAAGACGTCCTAGGCCATACATGGGCCGGAAGTTACAACGGGCTGGAATCATATTGGATGGCCCAGATGAAGCTACCGGGCCTAATTTGGATAGGCCGTAACGGGTCGTGAGTTAGCGGGTTGTAAATGGGCTATATGCGAACAAGCCGTTAACAGGCTTTCCGTGGGCCAGACCGCTACCATTTGACCAAGTCAAACGGGCCGGCCTTTTCACAGGAATGGGCCTCTGTTGTGCCATGCCACATGTCGACGTATCATATGCGCCTTCTGTCCAATGAGTGGATGACATCTGTCCCAACGGTGAGCCAACACGTGGTTCCTCTGGCCATTGAGAATTTTACACGTGGAAAATCCCCATTGGTTCGGGCTGTTAACGGGTTATCGGATCCAAACCGGAACCCAATAGCTTAACGGCGACCCATTACGGTGGATGCCACGTGTCGGTTACCCTTGACGAAAGCAATTCTATGACGTGCGATTTATCGTCATGGAAGTGGACACTTCCGTCATGATAATTTTGGTAATGTCATGGAACACTTCTACGACAGCACAGGTATGACTATGTTGATTCTGTCATAAAATCGTCATGGATGTACATGCATGTCAGAAAACGTGACCTACTGTGACAAACATGTATCATCACGGAAGTGTATTTTTTGTAGTGCTTTTTCGCGTTGTGTGCAAGTGTTTGTTAGTTTGTGCAAGTGGTTCTTAACTATGGGAAATACTTATCTCTACTTTGATGCATCACCCTTTCCTCTTCAAGGGAAAAATCAACGCATGCTCAAGAAGTAGCAGGAAGAATTTCTGGCGCCGTTGCCGGGGAGGTTCTACATCAAGCCTACCAAGTACTCATCATAAACTCTCATCTCTTGCACTTACACTATTTGCCTTTTGCCTCTCGTTTTCCTCTCCCCCACTTCTAAAACGTTTTCAGAAAACACAAAAATATTTGCCTTTTTATTCGCCCTTCATTGTTCGTCTTTTCGTTTGTCTTTTGTTTGCCCGTGTGCTATATTGCTTGCTTTGTCACAATGTCTCGAGAAAATGCCAAATTGTGCGACTTTTCCAACACTAATAATAATGATTTTATTAGTACTCCGATTGCTCCTGCCACTAGTGCGGAATCTTATGGAATTAATGCCGCTTTGTTGAATCTTTTTATGAAAGAACAATTTTCTGGCCTTCCTAGTGAAGATGCCGCATCCCATCTAAATACTTTTGTTGAATTGTGTGATATGCAAAGGAAAAAAATGTGGATGATGATATTGTTGAATTGAAGCTATTTCCGTTCTCACTACGAGATCGTGCTAAAAAATTGGTTTTCATCTTTGATTAAAAATAGTATGGATTCATGGAATAAGTGTAAAGATGCTTTTATTTCCAAGTATTTTCCTCCCGCTAAGATCATCTCCCTTAGGGACGATATAATGAATTTTAAGCAACTTGATCATGAACATGTTTCACAATCTTGGGAGAGGATGAAATTGATGATAAGAAATTACCCTACTCATGGTTTAAGTTTATGGATGATCATACAATTTTTTTATGTCGGATTGAATTTTGCATCTAGAAATCTTTTAGATTCCGCCGCGAGAGGTACTTTTATGGAAATTACATTAGGAGAGGCTACTAAACTCCTAGATAATATTATGGCTAATTACTCTCAATGGCATACCGAAAGATCTTCTACTAGTAAAAAGGTGCATGTGATTGAAGAAATTAATACTTTGAGTGGAAAGATGGGTGAACTTATGAAATTGATTGCTAGTAAGAGTGCTCCTATTGATTCTAATGATAAGCCTTTGTCCACTTTGATTGAGAATAATAATGAATCTATGGATGTGAATTTAGTTGGTAGGAACAATTTTGGTAATAACGCATATAGAGGTAATTTCAACCCTAGGCCGTTTCCTAGTAATTCCTCTAATAAATATGGTAATTCCTACAACAATTCTTATGGAAATTATAATAAAATACCCTCTTATCTCGAGAACAATATTAAAGATTTCATTAGTTCTCAAAAGAATTTCAATTCTATGGTAGAAGAAAATTTGCTTAAGATTGATGATTTGGCTAGGAACGTTGATACAATTTCTCTTGAGATTGATTCTTTAAAGATTACATCTATGCCACCCAAGTATGATATTAATGAATCTTTGAAAGCTATTCAAATTTCTATTGATGAATGTAAAGAAAGAACCGCTAGGATGCGTGCTAAGGGAGATTGGTTTGTAAAAGTGTGTTCTTCTATTTCTTGTGAAAATAATGATGAAGAACTTAAGTGATTGGTGTGACTCCTATTGAATCTTTGTTTTCTAATATAAATCTTGATAAAGATGGGACTGGAGATGAGTCAACTTTAGCTAGAAGGCATCCCAATAATTTGGAGTTTAAAGATCTTAATGAAAAAATTGATAAAGGTGGGATTGGAGAGGTCAAAACTTTAAGTAGCGATGAACCCACTCTTTTGGATTTCAAGGATTTTAATTATTATAATTGTTCTTTGATAGATTGTATTTCCTTGTTGCAATCCATGTTGAATTCACCACATGCTTACAATCAAAATAAAGCTTTTACTAAACATATTGTTGATGCTATGATGAAATCTTTTGAAGAAAAACTTGAGTTGGAAGTTTTTATCCCTATAAATCTTTATGATGAGTAAGAACCTACTATTAAGATTAAAATTAAAGACTATGACTGTAATGCTTTGTGTGATTTGGGTGCTAGTGTTTCCATGATTCCAAAAACTTTTATGTGATGTGCTAGGTTTCCATAAACTTGATGATTGTTCTTTGAATTTGCATCCAGTGGATTCCACTATAAAGAAACCTATGGGAAGGATTAATGATGTTCTTATTGTTGCAAATAGGAATTTTCTGCCCGTAGATTTTATTGTGCTTGATATAGATTGCAATCCTACATGTCCTATTATTCTTGGTAGACCTTTCCTTAGAACGATTGGTGCAATTATGGATATGAAAGAAGGAAACATTAGATTTCAATTTCCGTTAAGGAAGGGCATGGAACACTTTTCAAGAAACAAAATTAAGTTGCCATATTAATCTATTATGAGGGCTACTTATGGATTTAATACCAAAGATGACAATACCTAGATCTATGTTTTATGCCTAGTTAGGGGCGTTAAACAATAACGCTTGTTGGGAGGCAACCCAATTTTATTTTGTGTTTTTTGTTTTTGTTTCTGTTTTTCAATATATACACATTATTACTTCTATAGTTTGTGTTTTGGTGTTTTAATTAGTGTTGAGCCAAGTAAGACCTTTGGGATGGTCTATGGTGATAGTTGATTTGATCTTGCTGAAAAACAGAAATTTTTGCACTCATTGCCAGAATTTTAAAAAAATCACAGAGATGTGCTTTTGATCTGAAGTTTTTACACAAGATTGATATAAAAATTGCCCAGATGGTCCTAATTTTTCATAATTTTTGAAGTTACAGAAGTATACGAAGTTTCCAGATTGCTACAGACTGTTCTGTTTTTGACAGATTCTGTTTTCTATGTGTTGTTTGCTTATTTTGATGAATCTATGGGTAGTATCGGGGGGTATGAACCATGGAGAAGTTGGAATACAGTATATATTACACCAATATAAATTTAGAATGAGCTCACGACAGTATCTAAAGTGGTGATTTATTTTATTATACTAACGGATCTCATGAGTTTTCTGTTGAGTTTTGTGTTGTGAAGTTTTAAAGTTTTGGGTAAAGATTTGATGGACTATGGAATAAGGAGTGGCAAGAGCCTAAGCTTGGGTATGCCCAAGGCACCCCAAGGTAATATTCAAGGACAACCAAGAGCCTAAGCTTGGGGATGCGCCGGATGGCATCCCCACTTTCGTCTTCGTTCCATCGGTAATTTACGTGAGGCTATATTTTTATTCACCACATGATATGTGTTTTTCTTGGAGCGTCTTGTATGATATGAGTCTTTGATTTTTAGTTTGCCACAATCATCCTTGCTGTACACACCTTCTGAGAGGGACACGCATGAATCATGAATTTATTAGAATAAGCTATGTGCTTCACTTATATCTTTTGAGCTAGGCAGTTTGCTCTAGTGCATCACTTATATCTTTTTAGAGCATGGTGGTGGCTTTATTTTATAGAAATTATTGAACTCTCATACTTAAATTATATTATTTTGAGAGTCTTTAAACAGCATGTTAATTTGCTTAGGTTATGAATTTAGTCCTAATATGATGGGCATCCAAGAGGGATATAATAAAAACTTTCATATAAAGAGCATTGAATACTATGAGAAGTTTGATTCCTTGCATATTGTTTTGAGATATAAAGATGGTGATATTAGAGTCATGCTAGTGAGTAATTGTTGATTGGTATAAATACTTGTGTTAAAGTTTGCGATTCCCATAGCATGCACGTATGGTGAACCGTTATGTGATGAAGTCGGAGCATGATTTATTTTTTGATTGTCTTCCTTATGAGTGGCGGTCGGGGACGAGCGATGGTCTTTTCCTACCAATCTATCCCCCTAGGAGCATGCGTGTAGTATTTTGTTTTGATGACTAATAAATTTTTGCAATAAGTATGTGAGTTCTTTATAACTAATGTTGAGTCCATGGATTATATGCACTCTCCCACTTCCACCATTGCTAGCCTCTCTAGTACCGCACAACTTTCATCGGTGCATTAAACCCACCATTTACCCTTCCTCAAAACAGCCACCATACCTACCTATTATGGCATTTCCATAGCCATTCCAAGATATATTGCCATGCAACTTCCACCATTCCGTTTATTATGACACATACCATGATTGTCATATTGCTTTGCATGATCATGTAGTTGGCATAGTATTTGTGGCAAGGCCACCGTTCATAATTTTTTATACATGTCACTCTAGATCATTGCACATCTCGTACACCATCGGAGGCATTCATATAGAGTCATATTTTGTTCTAGTATCGAGTTGTAAGTAAATAAAAGTGTGATGATCATCATTATTAGAGCATTGTCCCATGTGAGGAAAGGATGATGGAAGCTATGATTCCCTCACAAGTTGGGATGAGTCTCCGGACTTTATAAAAAAATAAAAGAGGCCAAAGAAGCACAAATAAAAATAAAAGAGGACAAAGAAGCCCAAATAAAAATAAAAAATGAGAGAAAAGAGAGAATGGACAATGTTATTATCTTTTTTCCACTCTTGTGCTTCAAAGTAGCACCATGATCTTCATGATAGAGAGTCTCCTATTTTTTCACTTTCATATACTAGTGGGAATTTGTTTTCATTATATAACTTGGCTTGTATATTCCAATGATGGGCTTCCTCAATTTGACCTAGGTCTTCATGAGCAAGCAAGTTGGATGCACGCCCACTTAGTTTCTTTTTGAACTTTCATACTCTTAAGCTCTAAGTGCATCTGTTGCATGGCAATCCCTACTCACTCACATTGATGTCTATTCATGGGCATCTCCATAGCCCGTTAATACGCCTAGTTGATGTGAGACTTTCTCCTTCTTTTTTTCTTCTCCACAACCACCATGTTTTATTCCACGTATAGTGCTATATCCATGGCTCACGCTCATGTATTGCGTGAAAGCTGAAAAAGTTTGAGAACACTAAAAGTATGAAACAATTTCTTGGCTTGTCATCGGGGTTGTGCATGAGGAAATACTTTGTGTGATGGAGATGGAGCATAATCGGACTATATGATTTTGTAGGGATAACTTTCTTTGGCCATGTTATTTTGAAAAAACATGATTGCTTTATTAGTATGCTTGAAGTATTGTTGTTTTTATGTCAATATTAAACTTTTTGAATCTTATGGATCTGGATATTCTTGCCACAATAAAGAAGATTACATGGATAAATATGTTAGGTAGCATTCCACATCAAAAATTCTACTTTTATGATTTACCTACTCGAGGACGAGCAGGAATTGAGCTTGGGGATGCTTGATACGTCTCCAACGTATCTATAATTTTTTATTGTTCCATGCTATTATATTATCTATTTTGGATGTTTTATATGTATTAATATGCTATTTTATATTTTTTTTGGACTAACCTATTAACGTAGAGCCCAGTGCCAGTTTCTGTTTTTTCTTGTTTATGAGTTTATAGAAAAGGAATATCAAACGGAGTCCAAACGGAATAAAACTTTCGCGATGATTTTTCTTAGACCAGAAGACACCCGTAGGACTTGGAGAGGGGGTTAGAGGAGTCCCGAGGGTCCACAAGCCCTCAGGGCGTGCCCCTGGCTTGTGAACACCTCGGGTGTTCCCCAACCCTAATCTTTGAACTATAAATTCCAAAATATTCCCCCAACATCATAAGCATCCACCAAAATACTTTTCCGCCGCCGCAAGGCTCTGTTCCCGTGAGATCCCATCTTGGGGCCTTTTTCGGCACCCTGCTGAAGAGGGATTCGATCACGGAGGGCCTATACATCAATCTTGCTGCCCTTCCGATGAAGCGTGAGTAGTTTACCACTGACCTAAGGGTCCATAGCTAGTAGCTAGATGGCTTCTTCTCTCAATCTTCAATACCGTGTTCTCCTTGATGTTCTTGGAGTTCTACCCGATGTAATATTCTTTTGCGGTGTGCTTGTCGAGATCCGATGAATTGTGGATTTGTGATCGGTTTATCTATGAATTTTATTTGAGTCTTTTCTGAACTCTTTATGCATGATTAAATATCTATGCATTTATCTTCGAATTATTAGTTTGGTTTGGCCAACTAGATTGGTTTTTCTTGTGGGAGAGGTGCTTCGTTTTGGGTTCAATCTTGCGGTGTCCTCACCCAGTGACAGAAGGGGTAGGGAGGCACGTATTGTATTGTTGCCATCGACGGTAAAAAGATGGGGTTTTCATCATATTGCTTGAGTTTATCCCTCTACATCATGTCATCTTACTTAAGGCGTTACTCCGTTCTTATGGACTTAATACTCTAGATGCATCCTGGATAGCGGTCGATGTGTGGAGTAATAGTAATTGATGCAGAATCGTTTCGGTCTACTTGACACGGACGTGATGCCTATATTCATGATCATTGCCTTAGATATCGTCATAACTTTGCGCTTTTCTGTCAATTGCTTGATAGTAATTTGTTTACCCACCGTATGCTTTCTTTCAAGAGAGAACCCTAATGAAACCTATGGCCCCGGGTCTATTTTCCATCATATATTTTCAGATCTATAAACCAAAAAACCCAAAAATACCTTGCTGCAATTTATTTATATTTACTTTAGTTTGCTCTTTTATTTATTTTTTATACCTATCTCTATTAGATCTCACTCTTGTTCGTGACCGTGAAGGGATTGACAACCCCTTTTTCGCGTTGTGTGCAGGTGTTTGTTAGTTTGTGCAGGTGCATAGATTGGAGACTTGCTTGTGTCTCCAACTGGATTGATACCTTGGTTCTTAACTGAGGGAAATACTTATCTCTACTTTGCTGCATCACCCTTTCCTCTTCAAGGGAAAAATCAAAGCAAGCTCAAGAAGTAGCAATAAGCTTCACAGAAAATTTGAAAGTGGCAAAGGTTTGACACCGAGTTTGGGCCTATATCTTGAGGATGAAGATTGAAATAGTGCAAGGCGTCCCGAAAAAACTTCGACCCAGGCGGTGTAAAGCCTCTGATAATATGATTAGTAAAAACTATCACTTCTCCTTCACCAGGATTGGGTACGTTTTCTCCTTGGCTAACTCGCCAGCCTATCTCTTCCTTAGTCGCCAAGAGACCTTGGCCCGCATAATCCTGAAGGACCTCTTCACTAATGAGGGAAGGGCCCCAATTGGAAAGGGTGGTTTTCGTCATATTGAGTCGCCTAAGGATGACGGAAATGTGGAATCAGAATATAGTGGGTTACTTAAAAGAAGTAATGACTCGCTATCATTATCACATGAGTAAAGCAATATAAAGATAAGTCGCCCGAAACAGAGGTGGGTTATGTAAGAGATGCAGTCTCTAGAACAACGGCAGATTATTGATATATAGCTAAGCCGCCCAAGATGCAGAGGCGGGTTATCTAAAGTTCAAGATTGTTGAAAATTCTGCTAAGTGTGAAGCAAACAAGTTTCACAATCAACAGCTATATTTATGGATCTGTGGGCAGTTCAAAAAGAAAAATAATTGCTAAACCTAAAAGGTGGTGCCGGAAGAACTAGCAGGCTACACATTGATTCTGGAGAGAATACAAGTTATCCAAGGTGCGAGATGGTGTCAAAACTGCTACCGCAATACTTCTATGGTGTTTTTCCGGATCAAAAACATGTTCTATTCAAAGATATGATGAACTAAGAAAGGGGTGGACGCCGACGAACTCCACGAACTCAGGTGACCTAGTATAGATCTGAGAAAGAAGGAAAGGGGTACCTGGCGGCAATGAAGGAAGGCGGGGGCGCGCCACAGAGTTTTGACGACGGCGGAGTGGTGTTGCGACCTCGAGCGAAGAAAGCTGGCGCGGGCTGAGGGGCGCGGCGGAGCTCCGGTTGCGAAGGGACTCACGAGGAAGAAGAAGTGGAGAAGAAGAGGTAAAAGATAAAAGGAGGGCCCTCGTGCTTATTTATAAGGGAAAGGTAACAGTAAATGGCGGGTGCGAGAATCAAGGAGGCATAATAAATTTTACAAGAAAGGGACGCCTCGATTTTCGGAATGATGGATTTTTACAAAGATTTGTTATGACGTCATGAAGGTATTCCTAGAATCACGGGAGTGACATCATCTTTTTTTCATGGCGGGTTATGAAGATTTTATAGATGAAGATTAAGAGAAGTGAAAGGAAGATTCGCAAGACGGAGGAGTTTAAGATTGACATGAATAAGTTTAAATCAATCTGGGGCCTAATGTTGGGATATGACCCCGCGATTTAACCCGCCCAGGAAGGGCCGGGTTAGACCATTGGCGACTCACGGAGTTAAGGCTTCAGACACGCCCAAGCACCGAAGGGGCGACTCACAAGATGGGCCGACTTAAAGCCCAAGACCAGAAGACAGCGTGTGGCCCAAAGGTGTAAGCCGCCATCTGATGACTTGCCTTACTAGGCAAGGTGATTTAGAGCATGACTCGGTCACGGGTCATAACCCAGCCCGGACTCTTGTAAGCCGGCAACCTCGACCTGTATATAGGCGAGTCCCAGCATAGAATAGACAGGTTACATTCAATCGAGAGCTAGGTTAAGCGAATCCGCTCCCTTGTAATCGACACTCAAGCAATAAGCAGCAAGAGCAGGAGTAGGCTTTTACCTCCACTGTGAGGGGCCGAACCTGGGTAAACTCGTGTCCCTCGTCCCGCTCAACCCCGACAAGCTAATCATCGTAGCGATGGCCTCGCACTTAAGTCCTTTCACTATGGCATCTGCCGTGACAAAACCACAACAGTACTCCACATACACATCAGCAACTCCTCCAACACAAATATAATCAGCCGTCTTCACACACCCACTATCATCATTAATGAACACCAAGCCATTGATAAGCTCTTTCCCATGAAGCATAATAGAACTTCATCGATTTCTTCAATTGAATATGATCTTTCATGTAACCTTTCACTTCCTGTAGAGACAATCTATCCCTCTCAATCTCTGACATTGTTTCTCTCTCCCCCCCCCCACCCCCTCCCCCAACATAGTCCAAATTTGGACCAATGCGGACGAACTCCCCTTTCATATGAAATTAAACTTTCAAAATCTCACTAGGGTCCATGATTTCACTGAAATAAACATACAATGCGATCAAAATAAAGCATATGAAGCTATTCCTCTTCACAAAAAACCTAGCCTTTTGTGTCACCAAAATCATCCCCAAACTTGTCGCTCAAAACCCTAACCCTAATGCCACTACTACTCTAAACTATGAATAACATGGGAGGAGGGAGTCCAGAACATTACCTTCTTCTTCGATGCGTCGTCGCGTCGTCACGATCCCACAGCCCCGCTGATCAACCACCGTTCACCATGGCCGTCGCGAGAGAAGGTGGAAGGCAGGGGTGTGGAGAGAACGAAGGAAAATGATGGACAGAACTGGGTCGGCCCACTCTTATCGACGCAGGCGCGCCGCGCGGAACGACCCATCCCGGCCATACCTTTGCCACGTCAATAATCCCTGTTTGGGAACGGCATCTGGATTGGTATAAACCGAAATTTGTTAGTTCAGGGTGCAAACGACAGAGAATTGGACTCCAATGTTTGATTCGCCGAACATCTATAAGTTTAAGGTTTAAAATGAACTTTTTCCGCCATGGGCAAACCGGTGAAACGATCGGCACGAGATGGATCGATTCAACCCGTGCGCGTGAGAGCGCGACGCGGGATCAAGAGTCTCACGTGCACGCGCGCGCGGCGCCGCGGCATGGGCACTAGGCGGAGTACGCACCACTGTGCACACAGGGAGACCACTGTTCACGAGGAGGCTGCCCGGTGCCGGTGCGTGCACCCGTGGTGGATCGTTGCCAAGGCCCCCTTGGCCTACACGGAATTACCATGCATGCCTTGTCGACATTCGGAGAGAAACGAGAGGCGTCCGTCAGGGCTGACAACGCGCTCTGGCTGGTCTTGGATCGTGCTAGTAGCAGGAAGATTTCCAGCACAGGCTACGCGGCTAGATAATTCCATGCGTTTTAGGGGCGGACCTAGAGACAGCAGGTCAGATAAGATTCAGAGCCCGACGCGCACAAAGTAAAACCACACGGGATGTTTGTCGCCTCCCCAGTCTCCTCGCGGCCTGGTTAATTAATCGCATTCGTACGCTGCGCCACACTAGGTCGAGTTTGACTAAACCAAGATTTGCCTAGGACTTCTCGGTAGCTCTCGCATGCCAGGATTTGCCTAGTACAGTAAATATTTTCTTCAGTGTAGTCGTACTATGATAACGCGTCGCCGAACTCGTCGTTTTCCGGATTTGCGTCCAGGTCTCTCTCCGAACAGAGGTTAAAGACCTTGTCTTCTTGCCCGTAAAAAAGAACACTTGTGTCCTGAAATGCTGCCAACCATCAGCACTCAGCCATTACTATGGTCTAGACTCTAGAGCGCACAAAAGCGCACAAAAGCGCAACAGCGAGGAGAACATTGAAGTTTCTTCTTCTTTCAAAAATCGCTGTAAGAAAATGACGCGTTCGACATTGTTGGATGTTGCTGCGCCCCATGTCCACGCCGACCATACTTCCGGCATCACGCCGAGAGCAAATGAAGGTAATCCACGCCATAATTTGGCGCGCGCACGAGGAATCGACTGATCTCACGCACAAACCTGAAGCATCCGGTGACGACTGATGACAGGGGCGGTACGTCGTCAACCGGCAGCAGGTGGCCCCCGGGCCAGGCTCACATGACCGAGGCCCACAATATAGTGGGTAGCCCGGCCCGGGGTGGGCCTGACCGCCTGAGTAGATGATGCGTGGAAGGTTCTTGAGTGAGGAGCCATGATTCCGATGGACGAACCTTGAGGTTCCAGGCTCATGCGGTCATGATGATCGAAATCTCGATCTGGTTCCATTCAACACATGGGTGGGTGTCCAAATCAAGGCAGGTCCAATCGAAGCCCATTTCGGCATCTGCTCCGGGCACGGTGCGCTCACCTGATTGAAGATCATTTTTTGGGGTGAAAAAGAGGAATACTGTCATGTGATGGAGTATTATGCTATTCCCCGCCCTTCCCCCCGGATAGCGATACTGAAAGAAAAAGAAGACCTAAAGGATTAAGTAAGGAGGAATAATAAATAAAGTAAAAAAAAAGACAGGCTAGTGGAGCTTCTCTGAAAGACGTTTCGTCAAAAGCAATCCTTGCTGGTGCGAGAGCCATGACATGTTCCTCAAGTTTTTTTTTTTAAAAGATCGTTCCTCAAGTTTCTCGAATAGACATGTTCGTCAAGTTAGCGCTGCAGCCCGAGTCGATCAGATCAGATCACATCACATCACCAGTTCGGGCGGATCTGATCGGCCAATGAAGGGTAAGGGTTCAGTCATTTTCTCAGGGTCAGAACCTCCCATCACTTCAGAGAATTGGGTTAGCCGGTTGTTGCGACATCAACATAGGGGCAAGTCCAAAATTCCTCATCATTTTTCAGGAGATCTACCGTTTGATCCGAAACCTGCATGCTGGCTGTTTATGTGCATGGAATGGAGAAAGGACACTGGTGAGTCATTGTCTCCCAAGAAAATTATGCCAGACATAGAAAATGCAAAACCTACTATTGCACCACACTTCAGAAGGGCATGCAAATTCAAGAACCATGATCTCAAGTCAAGATCATCAGGCAGTATCTTTTAGAAGAAAACTAAGGCGGCGCCCCAGGTGGTGCATCGATCAATGCACACAACCGACCAGAGCATCACTCTATCTATAGTCACCGACCTGTTCCAGAATACAAGTCACACGCTATGAAGTTCATGCAATACTTGGAAAAGGCAGCGGCTCTAACTTCTTGATTGCGCACCATCCTAAGCTGTTTGCCGCCAAGATAGTCTGAAAAAAAGGGAGGACTTTAAGCTCAGACTTGATCAGCAGTTGCAGGTAGGTAAACTCGGCGGTAGCTCTTCGGCCCTAGCCTCTTCCTACAAGTAGGGCATTTCTTCTGGGCCTTGATGGCCGCCTTGATGCACTTCTCACAGAAGACATGGCCACAGCTTGTCGCGGACGGCAGCTCCATCTTGTTCAGGCACACCGGGCAAGTGAACGTCGGTTCGTTTGGAGCAGCATTGGCACTTGGTCTACTGACTCGCACCGTGCTGTTTCGCTGTGAAGGTTAGAAAGGGTGAGCTTACGACATAGCCCATGTACAGCACAAAAGAATCACAATTCAACCAGAAATAAGGATGCAGTGTTTCAAAACAAAATTGAAGGTACATGTTCAAAATTATCAATTGAGAGTATGTAGCATTAGTAGTGCAGTGTTCAGAAGATGTTGGATATGGATCAAAGTTTCATGTCACTGGTTCCATTTCTGCTCAACAAATACTCCCTCCGTCCCAAAATACTTGTCGGAGAAATTGATAAAACTGGATGTATCTAGAACTAAAATATGTCTAGATACATCCATTTCTCCCACGAGTATTTCCGGACGGAGGGAGTACATGGAAAGATATATGTACACTCTAGTGCATTGCAGAGTGCCCACCTGAATATTCTGAAAAGAGAGAAAGAGAGAGCAAAGCACGGCACAGATGTAGCATAATTATAGATGTTCCATTCTACCGGTTTGCTTAAGTTTAATGGATAAAGATAGATGCCATATACCTTGAGAAAATAATACATAGGCTAATTATGGTAATCTGTAAAGCATAAAAACTTTAATTCACAAAACAAATGAAGAAAATTAAAACCTGATTGCTGGATCTTTCTTCCCTGTCCGGAGAAAGGGATATAACAGGTGGAACCTTCCGCCTTTTGTTCCCACTGAGACGGTTAAATGTTGTTCTTGCATCACCACAACCTTTAGTTGCAAGGAAAACATGGAATCAGATGCCGCCCAAACAAACATCTTTATCAGTGTAATATTTATGACATCTTATTTATGCCTCCATTAGACTGAAGTTTGTTTTAACAATAAACTACAGAGTATGTACTTTTGGAAGAAAAAACAGAGCATGTGAAATAAAAATCTTAAGTTCAGTTTCACACTTATCCCAAAGAAGAAATATGCGCCAATCGGAGCATGAACATAAAAGGTAGAAGTAAATTGAACCAAGTACTCAATATTCTGCAGTAACTACCAACCTATGATTTGCAATTTAGCACTCGCAGTATTAAACAACTCGAGATCAGCAGTAAACTCACCTTCCTGATCAGCATCCGCCTCCAGATCCACAACAACCACACGGCGCTTTATCTTAGCTCTCGACCTCCTCTAAATTAAAACGAAACATCATCTCGATGTCAAAATAAAATCATGGTGATTGAAACAAGGGGGCAGAGAGCAAACGCACCTCGTCGCCTAGCGCTTCGACGTCAATGGGCGCGGCCCGTGTGCCCGCGGTGTTCGGAGCCTCGTGCTGGCCGCCGCCGCCGCCGCCGGCGGCGATGGGAGATCGATCCAGGTCCTCGACGGCTTCACCGGTAGTGACGGAACCATCCTGTGCTCGCCTCCAAGCGCCGACCGTACCCATCCCCTTTCGAAGCTGCTCACCAAATACCAATCGTAGTAAACCCTAATCGGCAGATGCGGATCTTGGTTTGCAGCGAGGTGGTCAGATGAGGCGATGCGTGGAGGGAGAGTATCTATGGGCGGGAGGATCGGGTTGGTCCGTGATTCCTGCTTGAAATCGGAGTGCGGCGGGCGGCCTGCGTAGATGGGGTTGCCGCCGCGCCTTCGCGGAGCGCCGCGCGACCTTTGTCGACTAATTAAGTTTCGCGTCCGAATTCGAGTAGTCGGATCGAGCGGGGGGACGGTTGCCATCTTCGTTCGGAACCGCGCGTGGTTTTTTCCGTTTCCCGCTTCCTTTGTTCTGCTCGGCGGAGATTTTGGCTTGGGACCGCACTGCGGTGGGTGGCGCAGTCAATCAAGCAAAGCTACTAAGGGCGTGTTTGGTTGCAGTAGTGAAGAGTGTCTGCGTTACATATACATCTCAATCCAACCTGACTCTGAAAAAACAGTTTTATATGCGACATCTGCAAATTGTTTGGTTTCCTGCATTGTCTCGACGCATACAACTACACGCTGTTTGGTTGCCTGCATAGGATATGATTAAAAGCTAGCACTTGCATCTAGCACACAGGGTTAAGAGCTAGCAGAGGAAGGGGAGAAGAAATGCAGTGTGCGCCGGACCATGGCGGTTGCGGTGGATAGTGGCCGTGGCGCCGTGTCCGACATGACGAGCATGGAGTCGTGGGCGAGCGACCCCGTCGGCGCACGGCGAGCGACACCGACAGTGAACTAGTTGCGCTGCTTGCGCAAAAACAGTGGACAGGGGAGGAGAATGCAGTGCTCGCGCCCTGGTATCGTCCGTTGTAGGACGAGAGAGGAGGCCAAGATGATCGACGCCGGAAACGACTCCAGTGTAGTGGGACGAGAGAGTAGGCCAAGATGATCGACCCTGTCGGTGGCAGAGAACAGAGGAGAAGAACCCCGTCAGGGTGCGCGCCATGGCGGCTTAACTGCAGTAGGATTATGGAGAGAAGGCCGAGATGAACGACGGCGACGATGACGCTGCCGCAGCAAGATGCAAGAGAGGAGACCGAGAGAAACCACGCCGGGCAGAGGAATGATTAAGCAGTGTCTTAAATCACAGCACACATATTCATATGTACAGCCATGAGAAATATGTAGATCTTCCCGTCTACGATTGTAGAAACAGTAAACTTGCAACACGAATGTTGTGCGGAACTGCGAGAGTAGGCTTCTGGTCAAAGGAAATTTCAAACAACCGGTCGTGCGCGACGAATCTGACAAAATTCATCCAAAATAGCTGTAAAAGGGAACAAGAAATTGAGCATGTACGTTCGACGAAATTACAAACCGATCGCCTGAATGGAACCATAGCATCGATGTGCATCTTTTTTCGTGTAGAGGTTACCTCGAATTGAAGTATCGTTGTGTAAATTAAAGGGACAAAGGAGAGAGCAGATTAGAGAGGAGGTTACTCAAGGTTGAAGAAGACAGCACGTAATCACCTCGCATCCCTCCTGTTTCTCCTTGTGCAGGTGCTCGCTCGCTGCGCTTCTGCTCGGCCTGGCTCCAGAGAAACTACTGATTCAGCAGTTTTCAGCGGGCCTGGCTCGGAGCTGCTTTAAGGTTCGTGTCATGCGGACCGGACAGTAAAAGCAGGCAACCAATTGACCCGTTTACGTCCCGCGCGACCCAGGCTGGGCATCATGCAGGCAACAAAACAAGCCCTAACCTTTCAGGTCCTTGCCTTATTTGCATAGTATCTCAGATTCTGTAAAGAAATATTCGGGAGTACGCAAAATGTGTATCATAGCTCTAGAGCAGCTCCAAGGCGTCGACCCAAACGGACGACGATTTTGTTCGCTTCTTGTCCATTTGGGTCGGTCCGACGGACACCCATGTCCGCTTTCGCGTTTGGGTCAGCGCTTGCACCCTACGTTGGTCTGACTCAATTATTAAGGTCGCGCAAAAAAAACATCACAAACATTTTGAAAAATAAAACCTTAATTAAACATTAATGCCGGCCACAAAGGCCCGCGAGAGTCCATGAGTCCACTTTTACATTAATTAAAACATTAAATAAAACTAAAAACTATGAGGAGGCGCACTGCCCTAGGCGTCCTCGTCGTTGTTGTTGGGGCCGGTGAGGTCAATAAGCGTTGGCGTCGGGCCAGCCCAGGGGAGCGTCGTCGCCCAGGCTGTAGCGACGTCATACACCGCTGGCTGTACCGCCACCGGCTAGGCTGGCCCACCGCGGGCAAGGTGCTCCTCCTTCGCACTCCAGCTGCTCGAGGTACTCACCCTCGCAGCGCTCCTCGACCAGCCTTTACTGCCGCCATTGCTCGAGGTAGAGCTGCTCCTGCGTCGGCGTCGCCTCAAACCAGATGGGTGGCGCACTGACCCACTCGCGCACCACCCCGTTCCATGAATAGCTCTCCGGCTTGATGGGGGTCGGCGCCGGCTCGGCCTTGACGGGGGACGGAGGCCTCAACGGTGGTAACGACGCACTCGCCGGCAGCGGAGAGCGCCATGGCCTCTGCCATGCGCGCTTGGTATGCCGCCGCCTCCTCCTTCGCCTTGCGCTGCTCGTCCTCCTCGCTTTCCTAGAGGGCAGCCGCCTGGTAGGCGGTCTCTGATACGTCTCCAACGTATCTATAATTTTTTATTGTTTCATGCTATTATATTATCTATTTTGGATGTTTTATATGCATTAATATGCTATTTTATATTAATTTTGGGACTAACGTATTAACCTAGAGCCTAGTGTCAGTTCCTATTTTTTCCCTGTTTTTGAGTTTCGCAGAAAAGGAATACCAAACGGAGTCCAAACGGAATAAAACCTTCGCAATGATTTTTCTTGGACCAGAAGACAACCAGGAGACTTGGAGATGAAGTCGGAGGAGCCACAAGGACGGAGGGCGCGCCCAGGGGGTAGGGCGCGCCCCCACCCTTGTGGGCCCCTCGTGCACCCCCTGACCTAATTCTTGCGCCTATATATTCCCATATATCCCCAAACCAACAGAGGCACCCACGAAAATACTTTTCCACCGCCGCAACCTTCTGTACCCGTGAGATCCCATCTAGGGACCTTTTCCGGCACCCTGCCGGAGGGGGATTCAATCACGGAGGGCTTCTTCATCAACTCTATTGCCCTTTCGATGAAGCGTGAGTAGTTTACCACAGACCTACAGGTCCATATCTAGTAGCTAGATGGCTTCTTCTCTCTCTTTGATTCTCAATACCATGTTCTCCTCGATGTTCTTGGAGATCTATTTGATGTAATACTTTTTTGGGGTGTGTTTACCGAGATCCGATGAATTGTGGATTTCTGATCAGCTTATCTATGAATATTATTTGAATCTTCTCTGAATTCTTTTATGCATGATTTGATATCTTTGTAATTCTCTTCGAACTATCGGTTTGGTTTGGCCAACTAGATTGGTTTTTCTTGCAATGGGAGAAGTGCTTAGCTTTGGGTTCAATCTTGCGGTGACCTTTCCCAGTGACAGTAGGGGCAGCAAGGCACGTATTATATTGTTGCCATCGAGGATAAAATGATGGGGTTTTCATCATATTGCTTGAGTTAATTCCTCTACATCATGTCATCTTACTTAATGCATTACTCCGTTCTTTATGAACTTAATACTCTAGATGCATGTTGGATAACGGTCGTTGTGTGGAGTAATAGTAGTAGATGCAGAATCGTTTCGGTCTACTTGACACGGATGTGATGCCTATATTCATGATCATTGCCTTAGATATCGTCATAACTTTGCGCTTTTCTATCAATTGCTCGGCAGTAATTTGTTCAGCCACCATAATATTTTCTATGTTGAGAGAAGCCTCTAGTGAAACCTATGGCCCCCGGGTCTATTTTCCATCATATAAGTTTCCGATCTACTATTTTGCAATCTTTTACTTTCTGATCTATAAACCAAAAATATTTACTTTATCGTTTATCTATCTCTATCAGATCTCACTTTTGCAAGTAACCGTGAAGGGATTGACAACCCCTTTATCGTGTTGGGTGCAAAAATTTTGATTGTTTGTGCAGGTATTCGGTGACTTGTGCGTTGTCTCCTACTGGATTGATACCTTGGTTCTCAAACTGAGGGAAATACTTATCTCTACTTTGTTGCATCACCCTTTCCTCTTCAAGGGAAAAACCAACGCAAGCTCAAGAAGTAGCAGGAAGAATTTCTGGCGCCGTTACGCCAAGTCAAGCCATACCAAGTACCCATCATAAACGGTCATCTCTTGCATTACATTATTCTCCATTCACCTCTCGTTTTCCTCTCCCCCACTTCTAAACGATTTTCGAAAAGATTTGCCTTTTCCTTTGCCCATTTTTTTCGCCCTTCTTCCGTTTGTCTTTTCGTTTGCCTTTTTTTGCTCGTTTGCTATCTTTGCGTGTGTTGCCATGTGCCTTCTATGTGCTTGCATCTTCGCTTGCTAAAAATCTATTGATATGGATCCTCATCCCCTTGCTAATCTTTTTAAGAGATCCAATCATGATGAACCAATTGCTAGTGATCTGAGTGCACTAGATTATCTTTATGAAGTTGTGCTTGAAATCCGTGAATCTGAAAATTGTGATGAAGTGATTCACGATAGATCTTTGAATGAAAAGCATGATTGCAATGATGTTATTATAAATTATATTAATGTCAATTATGTTAATGACATGCAAAACCCTAAGCTTGGGAATACTAATTTTGCTATGTCTACTACTTGTTGCAGTGATCATGATTGGGGTGATTCTTCTTATAATCTTGAAAAAATATTTAAGCCCCATGATGAATATGAGATTGATAATAATGTTTGCAATAATACTAAAAGTGGGTTTGGAGAGGTCATGACTTTATCTTATGTTGATCCCACTATTTTGGAAGAGTGTCAACTTTGCATGCATGAGGATCATAAAGAGAAAATTTTATGTGATAGCTATATTGTTGAATTTGACTATGATTCTACATGTAATTATTATGAGAGATGGAAATATGGTTTAGAAATTCTCATGTTGCTAAATTACCTCTTGTTAATATGTTGAGATTGCTATTGTTCCTTTCCTATTCCTTGCATATGCCAGTTTTTGCTTGCTGTGATAATTTGTTTGCCTATAAGATGCCTATGCATAGGAAGTATGTTAGACTTAGATGTGTTTTTCACATGCTATATGATGCTCTCTTTGTGCTTCAATTCGTGTCTTTCATGTGAGCATCATTAAAATTACCAATGCCTAGCTAAGGGCGTTAAACAATAGCGCTTGTTGGGAGGCAACCCAATTTAATTTTTGTTTTTGCATTTACGTTCTGTTTTGCAATAAATAATTCATCTAGCCTCTAGTTAGATGTGGTTTTGTGTTTCAATTAGTGTTTGTGCCAAGTAAGACCTTTGGGATAGCTTACGGTGATAGTTGATTTGATCTTGCTGAAAAACAGAAACTTTTGCGCTTAGTCCCAGAATTTTTAAAAGTCACAGAAGCTTGATGAAATTCTGAATTTTTTACGCAAGACTGATATACAAATTTCCTCTGTTGTCCAATTTTTCAGAATTTTTGGAGTTACAGAAGTATTCGAACTAGCTAGATTGCTACAGACTGTTCTGTTTTTGACAGATTCTGTTTTCTATGTGTTGTTTGCTTATTTTGATGATTCTATGGGTAGTATTTGAAGGAAATATGCCCTAGAGGCAATAATAAAGTTGTTATTTATATTTCCTTATATCATGATAAATTTTTATTATTCATGCTAGAATTGTATTAACCGGAAACTTAGTACATGTGTGAATACATAGACAAAACATGTGTGAATACATAGACAAAACTGAGTGTCCCTAGTATGCCTCTACTTGACTAGCTCGTTAATCAAAGATGGTTAAGTTTCCTGACCATGGACATGTGTTGTCATTTGATGAACGGGATCACATCATTAGGAGAATGATGTGATGGACAAGACCCATCCGTTAGCTTAGCATAATGATCGTTTAGTTTTATTGCTATTGCTTTCTTCATGACTTATACATATTCCTCTGACTATGAGATTATGCAACTCCCGAATACCGGAGGAACACCTTGTGTGCTATCAAATGTCACAACGTAACTGAGTGATTATAAAGATGCTCTACTGGTGTCTCCGAAGGTGTTTGTTGGGTTGGCATAGATCGATATTAGGATTTGTCACTCCGAGTATCGGAGAGGTATCTCTGGGCCCTGATGTCTACTACGCAACTTTATTCTTGTAGACACGTGTTGGGCCTCCAAGCGCAGAGTTTTGTAGGACAGTAGCAATTTTCCCTCAAGTGGATGACCTAAGGTTTATCAATCTGTGGGAGGCGTAGGATGAAGATAGTCTCTCTCAAACGACCCTGCAACCAAATACAAGAAATCTATTGTGTCCCCAACACACCCAATACAATGGCAAATTGTATAGGTGCACTAGTTCGGCGAACAGATCGTGATAAAAGTGTAATATTGATGGTAGAAATATATTTTTATAATCTGAATAAATAAAAACAGCAAGGTAACAAATAGTAAACGGGCACAAAAACGATATTGCAATGCTTGAAAACAAGGCCTAGGGTCCGTACTTTCGCTAGTGCAATCTCTCAACAGTGCTAATATAATTGGATCATATAACCGCCCCTCAAAGTGTGATGAAGAATCACTCCAAAGTTCCTATCTAGGGGAGAACATAAGAACAAATTGTTTGTAGGGTACGAAACCACCTCAAAGCTATTCTTTCCGTTCGATCTATTCAAGAGTTCCTACTAAAATAACATAAAGCTATTCTTTCCGTCCGATCTATCCTAGACTTCGTACTAAAATAACACCAAAGCAAATTCATATTCATAATACCAATCCAACACAAAGAACTTCAAAGAGTGCCCCAAGATTTCTACCGGAGAAACAAAGACAAGAACGTGCATCAACCCCTATGCATAGATTACCCCAATGTCACCTCGGGAATCCGCGAGTTGAATGCCAACAAGATAGAGAGGGAAAACACCATATGATCGGACTATATTAACAAAGCCCGCGATACATCAAGATCATGACATCTCAAGAACACGAGAGAGAGAGAGAGAGAGATTAAACACATAGCTACTGGTACAAACCCTCAGCCCCGAGGGTGGACTACTCCCTCCTCATCGTGGTGGCCGCTGGGATGATGAAGATGGCCACCGGTGATGATTCACCCCTCCGGCAGAGTGCCGGAACGGGGTCTAGATTGGTTTCCGGTGGCTACAGAGCCTTGCGGCGGTGAAACTTCTGATCTAGGTTAACCCCGAGGGTTTTCGGAATATTTGTGAATTTATAGGGTAAAGAGGGGGTGCGGGAGGCCACCGGGGTGGGCACAACTCACCTGGGCGCGCCTGGGCCCCCAGGCACGCCCTGGTGGGTTGTGCCCCCCTCGGGGCACCCCCTAGGTGCTGCTCTGGCCCATCCTGGGTGCTCTGGTCCATAAAAAATCTCCAAAAAGTTTCGTGGTGTTTGGACTTTTATTTCTGCACAAAAATAACACCATGGCGATTCTGCTGAAAACATCGTCAGTCCGGGTTAGTTCCATTCAAATCATGCAAGTTAGAGTCCAAAACAAGGGCAAAAGTGTTTGGAAAAGTAGATACGATGGAGACATATCAACTCCCCCAAGCTTAAACCTTTGCTTGTCCTCAAGCAATTCAGTTGATAAACTGAAAGTGACAAAGAAAAACTTTTACAAACTCTGTTTGCTCTTGTTGTTGTAAATATGTAAAGCCAGCATTCAAGTTTTCAGCAAAGATTATGAACTAACCATATCCACAATAACATTTAGGTCTCAGGTTTACTCATATCAATGGCATAATCAACTAGCGAGTAATAATAATAAATCTCAGATGACAACACTTTCTCAAAACAATCATAATATGATATAACAAGATGGTATCTCGCTAGCCCTTTCTGAGACCGCAAAACATAAATGCAGAGCACCTCTGAAGATCAAGGACTGACTAAACATTGTAATTCATGGTAAAAGAGATCCAGTCATAGTCATAATCGGTATAAATTAATAGTAATGGATGCAAATGACAATGGTGCTCTCCAACTGGTGCTTTTTAATAAGAGTAGGATGACTCAACATAAAAGTAAATAGATAGGCCCTTCGCAGAGGGAAGCAGGGATTTGTAGAGGTGCCAGAGCTCGATTTTGAAATAGAGATAAATAATATTTTGAGCGGCATACTTTCATTGTCAACATAACAACCGAGGGATCTCGATATCTTCCATGCTACACACATTATAGGCGGTTCCCAAGCAGAATGGTAAAGTTTATACTCCCCCACCACCAACAAGCATCAATCCATGGCTTGCCCGAAACAACGGGTGCCTCCAACTAACAACAATCCTGGGGGAGTTTTGTTTGCAGTTATTTCGATTTGATTTGCTTAGAGCATGGGACTGGGCATCCCGGTGACCAACCATTTTCTCGTGAGTGAGGAGCGGAGTCCACTCTTCTTGAGAATAAGCCGCCTAGCATGGAAGATACAGACAACCCTAGTTGATACATGAGCTATTCGAGCATGCAAAACAGAATTTCATTTGAAGGTTTAGAGTTTGGCACATACAAATTTACTTGGAACGGCAGGTAGATACCGCATATAGGAAGGTATAGTGGACTCATATGGAATAACTTTGGGGTTTATGGAAGTGGATGCACAAGCAGTATTCCCACTTAGTACAAGTGAAGGCTAGAAAAACACTGGGAAGCGACCAACTAGAGAGCTACAACAGTCATGAACATGCATTAAAATTAATAAACATTGAGTGCAAACATGAGTAGGATATAATCCACCATGAACATAAATATCGTGGAGGCTATGTTGATTTTGTTTCAACTACATGTGTGAACATATGCCAAGTCAAGTCACTCGAATCATTCAAAGGAGGATACCACCCTATCATACCACATCACAACCATTTTAATAGCATGTTGGCACGCAAGGTAAACCATTATAAACTCTTAGCAAATTAAGCATGGCATAAGCAACTATAATCTCTAATTGTCATTGCAAACATGTTTCATTCATAATAGGCTGAATCAGGAACGATGAACTAATCATATTTACAAAAACAAGAGAGGTCGAGTTCATACCAGCTTCTCTCATCTCAATCAGTCCATCATATATCGTCATTATTGCCTTTTACTTGCACGACCGAACGGTGTGAATAATAATAATAGTGCACGTGCATTGGACTAAGCTGGAATCTGCAAGCATTTAATTCAAGGGAGAAGACAAGGTAATATGGGCTCTTGGTTAAATAAACAATAATGCATATAAGAGCCTCTTCAACATTTTCATTATGGTCTTCTCCTCTTGACCCCCAAATAAAAGGAAAGAAATAAAACTATTTACACGGGAAAGCTCCCAACAAGCAAAAGAAGAACGAGAAATCTTATTAGGTTTTCTTTTTAATTATTACTACTACATGCATGGAAAGTGAACTAGCTAGAAGCTACAAGTAATTTTTTTTGTTTTTTCTTAAGGTTTTTCAAACACACAAGAAGAAGACTAGAAAAGAAAATAAACTAGCATGGATATTACAATGAAAAAGTATGAGCACCGACAACTAGGATGAGTGTGTGAACATGAATGTAATGTCGGTGAGGAATACGTACTCCCCCAAGCTTAGGCTTTTGGCCTAAGTTGGTTTATGCCCATGGATCAAAGTTGTAGTTGGGGTCGTACTGAGAAGCAGCAGCTATTGCCTCATGAGCTGCAGCTTGGAGGCGAGCTGCCTCCATCCTCCTCTTATACTCGTTTGCCTCCTCCCTGGTTATAATATATCTCCCGTTTGCCTGGAAGTCAAAGAAAGTAGGACAGGGAGAGCAACATGGAAAGTGCGGCGCCTGTCAAACATTAGTCGGTACTGGAGAAGCTGTTCATTCCTCTCAATAAATTGATGGCGCACCATAGCATTATAATCTAAATAAGCGGGAGGCAATTCCATATCATATTCACGAATGGGTATCTCAAGATAATTAGCCACACGGATTGCATAAATTCCACCAAACAAATCTCCACTAATACTGTTATTATGCAACCTACGTGCAACAATGGCTCCCAAGTTATATTTTTTATCTCCTAATACATCACTTTTGAGAACACTGAGATCAGGAACACACATGTGGCATGCCTCATCCTTACCATTTATGCATCTACCTATAAAGAGAGCAAAATAATGTATAGCAGGAAAATGAATGCTCCCTATGGTAGCTTGTGCTATTTCCCTAGACTCCCCCACAGTGATACTAGCAAGAAAATACTTAAACTTAGATTTGCGAGGTTCACTAGCACTGCCCCACTGCGGAAGTTTGCAAGCAGTATTAAAGTCCTCTAAGTCCATGGTATAAGATTTATCATAAAGGTCAAACAGGACCATGTGAGAATTACGTGATGATGTAAATTTAAATCTTCTCACAAAGGAATCAGTAAGGTGGTAGTATTGGAGGCACTTATCTAGCATGAAGCCCTCGAGTTCAGCATTGCGCACATATGCGTCAAATTCCTCCTTAATTCCTGCTCAGACCATGAAATCTTCTAACGGCCATTCACAAGGCCGCACTTGAGCTTCTCTTGGTAGTTCATGGTCCGGCTAACGTATTGCGGGCCTGGGTCCTTGCTTCCTTGAAGAACCACCTTGGTACATTTTCCTAAACATATTTCTTCCTCTGAAAAATTTCTGAAAATTTTAGTAACTTCAAATAAAAGTGAATCAAACTCAACAATATTGATAGCAACTACTCCCACAAGTGCCTAGAGACTATATCATGCATTAGAACTACTTGGGACCATATAAATTTGTCATGCAAGCTCAAGAACAGGGTCACCTAGGCAAAAAAAAATTTGCAATGAATAAAGCACTAGAACAAAAACTAATTGGACCATTGGAGGAGTCACATACCGAAGAACAATCCCCCAAAGCAGTTTTGTGAGTGGAGGTTTGAGCAAGGAGATCGAAAATGGCAGCAAGATGAGCTAGAACTCGTGCTTGAGCTGGTTGGTGGTTTTTTTGGGAGGAAGAAGGAGTGTGTGGGTGCTGGAATAAGTGGAGGGGGCCACCAGGGGCCCACGAGGCAGGGGGGCGCGCCCTGGACCCTCATGGCCAGGTGCTTGCTCCCCCTGATGTGTTCTCAGTGCCAGGTATTCTCAAATATTCTAGAAAAAAAATCATATTTCATTTTTAGGGCATTTGGAGAACTTTTATTTTCAGGGTAAATTTTATTGCAAGGATAATTCAGAAAGCTGACAGAAAAATACTATTTTTTGCTTTATTTAATCTAAATAACAGAAATTAAAAGGAGGATACAGAAGGTTGTGCTTTCTAACTTCATCCATCTCATGCTTATCAAAAGGAATCCACTAACAAGGTTGATCAAGTCTTGTTAACAAACTCATTTCGAACAACATGGAACCGGAGAAATTTTGAATAACACTATGTTACCTCAACAGGGATATGCACATCCCCAACAATAAGAATATCATATCTCTTCTTGGCAGTAGGAAGAGGAAATTCAAAACCTCCAATAGTAATAGTTGAAAATTTTCCAATAGAATTGATACTGTGGACTTGAGGTTGTTTCCTTGGAAAGTGTACCATATGCTCATTACCATTAACATGAAAAGTGACATTGTCTTTGTTGCAATCAATAACAGCCCCCGCGGTATTCAAAAAGGGTCTACCAAGGATAATCGACATACTATCGTCCTCGGGAATATCAAGAATAACAAAGTCCGTTAAAATAGTAAAATTTGCAACCACAACAGGCACATCCTCACAAATACCGACAGCTATAGTGGTTGATTTATCGGCCATTTGCAAAGATATTTCAGTAGGTGTCAACTTCTTCAAATCAAGTCTACGATATAAAGAGAGAGGCATAACACTAACACCGGCTCCAAGATCACATAAAGCAGTTCTAACATAGTTTCTTTTAATGGAGCATGGTATAGTTGGTACTCCTGGACCTCCAAGTTTCTTAGGTATTCCACCCTTAAAAGTATAATTAGCAAGCATGGTGGAAATTTCAGCTTCCGATGTCTTTCTTTTATTTGTAACAATATCTTTCATATACTTAGCATAAGGATTCATTTTAAGCATATCAGTCAAACGCATACGCAAAAAGATAGGTCTAATCATTTCAGCAAAGCGTTCAAAATCCTCATCATCTTTTTTCGTGGATGGTTTAGGAGGAAAAGGCATGGGTTTCTGAACCCATGGTTCTCTTTCTTTACTGTGCTTCCTAGAAACGAAGTCTCTCTTATCATAACGTTGATTCTTTGATTGTGGGTTATCAAGATCAATAGCAGGTTCAATTTCTACATCATTTTTATTGCTAGGTTGAGCATCAACATGAACATCATCATTAACATTATCACTAGCTTCATGTTCATCACCAGATTGTGTTTCAACATCAGAAATAGAAATATCATTGGGATTCTCAGGTGTGTCAACAATAGGTTCACTAGTAGCATGCAAAGTCCTATCATTTTTCTTTTTCTTCTTTTTAGAAGGACTAGGTGCATCTACATTAGTTCTTTGAGAATCTTGCTCAATTCTCTTAGGGTGACCCTCAGGATACAAAGGTTCCTGAGTCATAACTCTAACAGCATTATCATTCTTCTTACTATTTAATTCATTGAGCAAATCATTTTGAGCTTTAAGTGCTTGTTCTACTTGAGTGGTAACCATAGAAGCATGTTTACTAATGAGTTTGAGTTCACCTTTAACTCTAGACATATAATCACTCAAGTGTTCAATCATATAAGCATTGCGTTTCAATTGTCTACCAACATAAGCGTTGATGTTTTCCTTTTTAACAATAAAATTATCAAACTCATCTAAACATTGGCTACAGACTTATTGTAACATCCCAAATTTTCAATTTGTAATGTTATACATAGATCATCATTGCATATCATGTTTTATTGCATTTTGACAAATCCTCAATAAATCCTAAGCAACTCAAGGACCCTCGGAGAGAGTTGGGGATTTTCTTAAATTTTCATATTTGATTTTATCAAATAATAAGACGAGGATTTGGTTTTAATTATTTTTCTCTCCGGAAAAATATTTCATTTTAAATAAACAAGAGGAGAAAATATGACTTCTCCAAAACAATTGAAATACTGGAGGAAAAATGTTAAAATCATTATTTGGAATTTATTTGGATTTTATTTGCAGTTTTTATTGCATTAAAAATATTGCATATTTTCAAAATATTTATTTTGGATTATAAAAATGTTCACCCTATTCTAGATTTTCTAACTAGACGGGGAAAATTTATTTCATATTTTTCTGATTTTTATTTATTTTTCTACGTATTATTTTCCGCGGAACTTATTTAAAAAAAAACCGCCCTCGCGCCGACTGGGCCAAAGGCCCAGCCGACGGCCCGCTTCGCGCCTCTCCTCTTCCCGCACGGGATCGCCGCCGCCGGAGTCCGCCATGGACACGGGACCGCCGCCGCCTCGGGTTGACCCCTCCCCCAAGCCGCCGGACCCCCCCTCTTTCTATACCCCTCCCCCCTCTCTTTCCTCACATCGCCGCCGCCGCCCGCACTCACCGCCACCGCCGCCGGAGTCGCGCCCGCCGCCGCCGTTCGTCGCCGGAGCCGCCGCCCTCGCGCCCCCCCGAGCCCGCACCCCGCGCCCCCTCGCCGCCCGAGCCGGAGCCCCGCCGGAGCCTCGCCGGAGTAGCCCCGACGAGGTATGCCCGCTGCCCGTTGACTTGCCGGTTTTCGTTTTTTTTAAAAACCCCCTTCGTTTTAAAAAAAACCCTAGATCGGTTTTTTTCGGTTTTATTATTTTACGAGTGTTCACTGAACCGTTCGTTTCAACGAACGCGTTCGTCGGTTTTTCTCTGTTAACGAACGTCCGTTCTTTAACCGTTCGTCCGTTTTTCTTTTTCGTCGGATTTTTATGCGATTATCTCAGATTCGATTTCTGATCGAATCTTCGATTCTGTTTAACTTCTCGCTCGTTTATCGGAATCAGGTGATTCAAGCGCCTAGAGTTTCGTCTCGAAATTCTCTTTCCGTTTAACCTACTCAAACAAGTTTTTGCTACAGTAAAATTTGACCTAGATCCAGTTTAGCAAACGAAGTTTCTTTCTTTCGCCGTTTGACTTTCGTTGCTTCTTTCGAGTTGATTTTTTTTGCAAACCGGAGTTCTTAAGTTGAACTTTCTGGTTGGATCTTTCATTCGAGTTTTACCTGTGCATTAGATGAGTACTGATTGTATGCTTGTTTGTTTGCGATAGAGTACCCGGAGTGTGCCGCTTGTTACTTCGAATCGCTAGGTTTTGCGGATCATCAGCAAGGCAAGTAACACTTTGATCATATCCCGTTCATACCCAGTTTTTATTGCATTAGATCTATTTTCCTCAAACACTTGCATGATTAGGATCTAATTAAATTGTGGGTATTGGGAAGTAGTTGAGGTAGAACCTATTACCTGTTTTCTTATCAAACCCTTGGGAGTTACTTCTACGTTGCTTTTATTATTGCCATGCTATGCTCGTAGACGTGGATTGGGTTTGAGTGAAATTCACGACAGATGTGAGATTGTTAAATTAATGGTTTACTTAAGGTGGCAACTTAAACTCACATCTGGGTGGATTGAGGTACCTGGGTATTCCAGGATTGCCTGTTTTTCTTTTGGACCGCCACCCAGGTTCAAAGGGATCATGAGATTATTCATGCTAGAAACTTCCTGTGCAGCCGCAAGCTATTATGGGCTCTAGCATAGTTGACTAAGTTGTGTGAACTCTTACAGTGGTAGACTAGAAGATGTAGAGGAAAGTAGGTGTAACTGTCTACCCATATGTAAGGTGCAAACACTTCTGAAAGACTGTGTCTTGGTCATCCGTTACTCAAACACCATGTAGTGCGAGTAATCCAACGGAGGAGATCAAGTCTTGTGGGGAAAAGTGCACAAACCTCTGCAGAGTGTACAAACTAATCATGGTTAGCCGTGTCCCCGGTTATGGACAACTTGAGTATCTAGTACTTGGATTATCATGTGAATCTCATCACTATGTTACTACTAAATAATTTTGTTGGGTTATTGATGACTTTTTAATTGGGATTGAGATGCTGTCAACCATCTCAATGTTTCACAACCACCATGATAGTTAAATAAAATTTATTCCTTTGAACTAGGATAAAATTGGCTTTTCGCAAAACTGTAACCATAGAGCTTTCCACCAGCCATATATGCATGTAGTATAGCATTGTTATTGTTCATTATTCTCTATGTGCTACATTGCCAGCATATTCTATGTGCTGACACGTTTTCGGGCTGCAATGTTTCATGTTGCAAACTTTTCAGACGACGAGTAAGGTGCCTTAGGTCGTGGTCTTATACTCAGTGATGCCGCTGGAGTTGATGGACTCACTTATCTTCCAAGTCTTCCGCTGTTATCGTTATTAGATGGCCTTAAGCCATGTTTATCATACTTAATCTCTTTGGAGATATTCGATGTAATAAGTGTGTGATTGCTACTCTGTTATAAATCCTCCATTTGTACTGTGCGTGTCAGCATTACTGATCCAGGGATGACACTGGTGCACAGCAGCACAGACCATTTGAGGTCTGGTCGCTACAAAGTTGGTATCAGAGCACACGCTGACTGTAGGACACGACCACTAAGCTTAAGCCCTAGAAAGCTTCTCTCTTCTCATTTCTGACCCCTCTCCACTTTCTACTCTTTTAGGAATGGCGAATGCAAGGAGCAAGTTCATGCAACCAGATGAAGACACGCCGTTTGGTCGACACTTGAAGGAAGTCACCAAGTACTTGAACATAGGAATACCAAGCATCACCGGAACCTACAACGCCACATTACCTAAAGAGGAGAGCTGGAAGATTCAAGTTATCATTCCAGGAAGGACGTTTGTGCCAGTTAATGAACCCATAAGATTGGTTTTCGAAGCACCAACTTGGAGTTTAGGGAAGAGCATGGCCGCACACATCGCCATGGGACGCATCGGAGAAGTCTACCACCAGGAGCTTAAGGATACAATTTACCAAATTTGTGGATGTCGAGACGCGCAATGGGAGATGATCAAGACCAAGAAGGATGGATCAATTGCAGCTTTCATCCAGGAGCAGAACCAACATATTCGACGCCAGGAGAATCAGATGTGCACGGACAAGGAAGAACTGAAGAAGGCATTCACGAAGATCAAGGAACTCCAAGAAGAACTCAAGGCTACACGCGAAGATTACGTGGAGGAAATCAATGCACTAGTAGGAAAGATTGACGACCTGGAGAATAAGATTGGAGCATTCGTGGGAAATCCAGGGCCAAAAGCAGAAGTCGACGAATGCACTTGTCCGGATAACTACATCATCATCGACGACACCGACTCGGAACCAAGTGAAGACGAATGGATTGATGAAGCTGGAGCAGACATCATGGAGTCTTCAACGGATCAGAATTTTTAGTAGACCACCATATCAGTAGTAGTTTTCCCCCATTCAATAGTATAGTTCAAGCACTTTGTAACGCTAGTTAGATCGATTGTTTTGCCTTGTTTGGATTTATTGAGTGATATTGATTGAATCCAACGTGTATCCTCGTTGTCGTTGTGGGTTGATGACTTGTTGTTTGTAATCAATGGTACATTTGCATATGCGTCCATGAACTCACGCCTGCTAGTGGTGTCTGATAACCCACAAGTATAGGGGATCGCAACAGTTTTCGAGGGTAGAGTATTCAACCCAAATTTATTGATTCGACACAAGGGGAGCCAAAGAATATTCTCAAGTATTAGCAGTTGAGTTGTCAATTCAACCACACCTGGATAACTTAGTATCTACAGCAAAGTATTTAGTAGCAAAGTAGTATGGAAGTAACGGTAACGGTGGCAAAAGTAACAGTAGCAGTTTTGTAGTGATTGTAACAGTGGCAACGGAAAAGTAACTAAGCAAAGATCAATATGTGAAAAGCTCGTAGGCATTGGATCAGTGATGGATAATTACGTCGGATGCGATTCCTCATGCAATAGTTATAACATACGGTGACACAGAACTAGCTCTAGTTCATCAATGTAATGTAGGCATGTATTTCGAATATAGTCATACGTGCTTATGGAAAAGAACTTTCATGACATCTTTTGTCCTACCCTCCCGTGGCAGCGGGGTCCTATTGGAAACTAAGGGATATTAAGGCCTCCTTTTAATAGAGTACCGGACCAAAGCATTAACACTTAGTGAATACATGAACTCCTCAAACTACGGTCATCACCGGGAGTGGTCCCGATTATTGTCACTTCGGGGTTGCCGGATCATAACACATAGTAGGTGACTAATGACTTGCAAGATAGGATCAAGAACTCACATATATTCATGAAAACATAATAGGTTCAGATCTGAAATCATGGCACTCAGGCCCTAGTGACAAGCATTAAGCATAGCAAAGTCATAGCAACATCAATCTCAGAACATAGTGGATACTAGGGATCAAACCCTAACAAAACTAACTCGATTAGATGGTAAATCTCATCCAACCCATCAGCGTCTAGCAAGCCTACGATGGAATTACTCACGCACGGCGGTGAGCATCATGAAATTGGTGATGGAGGAAGGTTGATGTTGACGATGGCGACGGTTTGCCCTCTCCAGAGCCCCGAACGGACTCCAGATCAGCCCTCCCGAGAGAGATTAGGGCTTGACGGCGGCTCCGTATCGTAAAACGCGATGAATCCTTCTCTCTGATTTTTTTTCTCCCCGAACGTGAATATATAGAGTTGGAGTTGAGGTCGGTGGAGCACCAGGGTGCCCATGAGGCAGGGGGGCGCGCCCAGGGGGGTAGGCGCGCCCCCACCCTCGTGGACAGGGTGTGGGGCCCCTGGCCTTGATTCTTTTGCCAGTATTTTTTATTAATTCCAAAAATATTCTCCGTGAAGTTTCAGGTCATTCTGAGAACTTTTATTTCTGCACAAAAATAACACCATGGCAATTCTGCTGAAAACAGCGTCAGTCCGGGTTAGTTCCATTCAAATCATGCAAGTTAGAGTCCAAAACAAGGGCAAAAGTGTTTGGAAAAGTAGATACGATGGAGACGTATCAATCCCCAAGCTTGAGCTTTTGTGTCTCCTTAATTCCTCTCATATCACGGTTTTCCTAAATCTCAAAAGCTTCATCCACACAAAACTCAACAAGAACTCGTGAGATAAGTTAGTATAAACCAATGCAAAAACCTTATAAGTCTCTACTGTAGCAAATCACTAAAATTATTATTTAACATTGCATGCTAAATGCCTCTGCAAAGTTAATACTTCTATCCTCAAATGGAATCATTAAACAAGAAACATATGCAAACAATGCAAACATAACAGCAATATGTCAAACAGAACAGTGTGTAAAGAATGCAAGATTCATTATACTTCCCTAACTCCAAAAATTCTAAAAATTTACCACACTGTAGAAAATTTATCAGAGCTTATTTTGATAAAAGTTTCAACATTTTATCACATTCTGACTTTTCTAGGGAATCTTTGCAACATCGATAAACTTTCTGTTTTGAAACAACAACTCATATACTTGCAAGATAAGCATGGCAAAGGCTATACTTGACATTTTTATTGAAATAAAAGATGCAAAACATTATTCTAAATAACAGCAAGCAAATTATAACAAAATAAAATGACGCTCCAAGCAAAACACATATCATGTGATGAATGAAAACATAGCTCCAAGTGAGGTTACCGATAATGTTGGAGACGAAAGAGGGGATGCCTTCTGCGGCATCCCCAAGCTTAGTTGCTTGGATATTCCTTGAATATTACCTTGAGGTGCCTTGGGTATCCCCAAGCTTAGGGTCTTGTCACTCCTTATTCTCCTCATATCGACATCTCACCCAAAACTTGAAAACTTCAATCACACAAAACTTAACGGAACTTCGTGAGATAGGTTAGTATGATAAAGAGCAAACCATATCACTTTGGTACTGTCAAAGATAAGATTCATAATTTTTTCCACACAATGCCTACTGTACCTCATCATTTCCACAATTTATATTGAGCAATATAAGCCATAGAAACTAGAAACAACCAAACTATGCATTGAAAACAGAATCTGTCAAAAACATAACAGTCTATAGTGATCTGGATAACTACCATACTACTGCTACTCCAAAAATTACTAAAAAATTATTACCACGTGAGAAATTTGTATATTAAACTTCTGCAAAAAGAATCAACCTAAAATCACTCTTCTGTTAAAAATAAGAATTATCTTCGTGAGCCAAAAGTTTCTGTTTTTCAGCAAGATCAAATCAACTATCACCCAACATGATCCCAAAGGCTTTACTTGGAACTTTATTGAAACAAAAGCTATAAAACATGATTACTACAGTAGCGTAATCATGTGAACACACAAAAACAGTAGGTAAAAGTGTTGGGTTGTCTCCCAACAAGCGCTTTTCTTTAATGCTTTTTAGCTAGGCATGATGATTTCAATGATGCTCGCATAAAAGATAAGAATTGAAACATAATAAGAGCATCATGAAACACGTGTCAAGCACTTTTAAGCCTAACCCACTTCCTATGAATAGGGATTTTGTGAGCAAAAAACTTATGGGAACAAGAATCAACTAGCATAGGAAGGCAAAACATGCATAACTTCAAAACTCTCAACATAAAGAGAGGAAACTTGATATTATTGCAATATGTAAAAGCATAATTTCCTCCCTCATAATAATTTTCAGTAGCATCATGAAGAAATTCAAAAATATAACCATCACATAAGGCACTATTTTCATTATGCATAATCATAGACATTTTGTTACTCTCCACATAAACAAATTTATTCTCATCAATAGTAGTGGGAGCAAACTCAACAAAATAACTATCATAAGATTGAAAATTTAAATCATGATGACAAGCTTCATGGTTATCATTATTCAATATAGTATACATGTCATCACCATAATGATCATAAATAGGAGGCATGCTTTCATCATAATAATTTTTCTCATCATATTTGGGGGAGTAAAAAGATCATCTACATAAAACATAGCATCCCCAAGCTTATGGCTTTCCATATAGTTAGCATCATGGATATTCAAAGAATTCATACTAATAACATTGCAATCATGCTCATCATCCAAATATTTTATGCCAAACATTTTATTGACTTCTTCTTCTAACAATTGAGCACAATTTTCCGATCCATCATTTTCAAGTAAGATATTATAAAGATGATCAATAATATGATGCAACCTCAGTTCCATTTTTTATGTAGTTTTCTTTTATAAACCAAACTAGTGATAAAACAAGAAACTAAAAGATTCAATTGCAAGATCTAAAGATATACCTTCATGCACTCACCTCCCCGGCAACGGCGCCAGAAAAGAGCTTGATGTCTACTACGCAACTTTATTTTTGTAGACACGTGTTGGGCCTCCAAGCGCAAAGTTTTGTAGGGCAGTAGCAATTTTCCCTCAAGTGGATGACCTAAGGTTCATCAATCCGTGGGAGGCGTAGGATGAAGATAGTCTCTCTCAAATGACCCTGCAACTAAATACAAGAAATCTCGTGTGTCCCCAACACACCCAATACAATGGAAAATTGTATAGGTGCACTAGTTCGGCGAAGAGATGGTGATAAAAGTGTAATATTGATGATAGAAATATATTGTTATAATCTGAATAAATAAAAATAGCAAGGTAAGAAATAATAAACGGGCACAAAAACGGTATTGCAATGCTTGAAAACAAGGCCTAGGGTCCGTACTTTCGCTAGTGCAATCTTGTGACGCCCGGATAATTAAGCTACAGTAATCCTCTGCTAATGAAGCTACATCACCACGATTACTGTGGTTAAACTCGCGTTGATTCGAAACTGGTTCAAATTCAAATCTAAAACAAAGTCGAAAATAAAAGTTTTCAAATGTCAAAACTAAAATGTTCGAGTTGTTGCAAATAAACGTTTGTTAATATTGGTGGTGGACCAATTTTTTATAAAGTGGCTTAGTGCCCTAAAATAAAAGGAAACAAAGGCACAAAAATGAAAAAAAGGAAAAGGCTATACCAAAAGAAAGAAAAGGCCCACCCCACTATTTCTTTCCCTGAGCCTAGCCCACCCGAGCCGGATGGCCCACTCCACCTGCCAGTCGCCCCCTTCCCCTGTTCAACTGACCCACGCCCACGGTCGCCGTCAGACCCGTCTGCTCCCCCACACATCCATGTCGCCGGCTAAGGATAAGGATCCCCCTTCCCTCGAAGCCTAGGCCCCCTCTCCCACTCACCCCACTTGCCCCCTCTCGCTCCATCCCCTCCCCTCCTCAGATCCGCCAAGGTGCGCTCACCCGAGCGGGCTCGTCGTCGTTGCCTCGCCGTGCGCGTGGCCACCGGCCCTTGTGCTCCGTCTGCTCGTGTCCTGGGAGGTCCTCGACGTCGACTACGTCGCTGGGTTGAAGACGGCGGGCCACCTTGACGCCGTCTGTCCCGATCTCCATTGTCGGCCGCCGCCGCATCGCGCCGCTCCATCCACCCCGACTCCGACCATCGCAGCACGTCCCCGGGCCTTCTCTGCAACGGCCGTGAGACCCCGAACCTACTCCCTCTCTCCCATTCTTCTCCCCCTGACCGTAGTTGCCTTCCCCCGCTGTGTCCGACCATGCATGAGTCCGCCCGCCCCTGCTCCGCGATGCCGCTACAGCTCTGCTGCTCGGCTGCTGCTGCCTTGCTGGCTGCGGCCGCTACTGCCGCCGCAGCCGCTCGCCACCGCCTGCCGTTGCGCTGGCATGCCCGCGCCCGCCTGTAACTGCTGCTGCTGCGCTGCTGCTTCCGCCGTCCCACTGCAGCTGCTGCTACCTCTCCGCTACCGGCCGCTCGCCCCCCCATCCAGCTGCGTGGGACTAATGCCCTTAAGATCATCAAGAGTATATCCAATAGCAGCACGGTGCTTCTTCAGAGTTTTCAATAATTTTTCTTCCTCCTTCTCTGAAAGGTTAGCACTAATAATAACATGATATATCTTCTTTTCATCAAGATAGGCATATTTAAGAGTATCAGGCAATGGTTTAAGCTCAAACACGGGATCACCCTTGGGTGGAGGAGGATCCCCTAGGATTTCAACAGGCAAGTTGTGTTTTAGAATAGGACCCTGTTTAAAGAACACTTCATCTATTTCCCTCCTTTCATTCAAAAACATATCATTTTCATGGTCTAGCAAATATTGTTCTAAAGGATCATTAGGATGTACGACAATAGAAGCAAGACCAATAATTTCATCTTTACTAGGCAATTCCTCTTCACGGTGTTGTCTACAAAATTTAGAGAAATTAAACTCATGAGACATATCACCTAGACCAATAGTAACACCATCCTTTTCGCAGTCTATCTTAGCATTAACAGTGTTTAAGAAGGGTCTACCAAATATAATGGGACAAAAGCTATCTTGTGGGGAACCAAGAACAAGAAAATCAGCAGGATATTTAGTTTTCCCGCACAAGACTTCAACATCTCTAACAATCCCAATTGGTGAAATAGTATCTCTATTGGCAAGTTTAATTGTGATATCAATATCTTCTAACTCAGCGGGTGCAATATCATGCATAATTTCTTTGTATAAGTCAATAGGTATTGCACTAGCACTAGCACCCATATCACATAAGCCATGATAACTATGATCTCCTATTTTAACAGAAATAACAGGCATGCCTACCACAGGTCTATGTTTATCTTTAGCACAAGGTTTAGCAATCCTAACAGTTTCATTACAGAAATAAATAACATGCCCATCAATATTATCAGCCAAGAGATCTTTAACCATAGCAATATTAGGTTCAACTTTAACTTGCTCAGGAGGTGTATAAGTTCTAATATTACTTTTACGAACCACAGTTGAAGCTTTAGCATGATCCTTTATCCTAACAGGAAAAGGTGGTTTCTCGACATAAGCAGTAGGAACAATAGGATCATTATAAGTGATAGTCTTTCCTTCAACTTTGATAGGTGCAGCTACTTTTACTTCTATGGGAGGATGATATTTAAACAACTTCTCCTTAGGGAGATCAACATGAGTAGCAAAAGATTCACAGAAAGAAGCTACTATCTCAGAGTCAAGTCCATATTTAGTGCTAAATTTACGGAAAACATCGGTATCCATAAAAGATTTAACACAATCAAACTTAGGTGTCATACCTGACTCCTTACCTTAGTCGAGATCCCAATCTTCAGAGTTGGGTTTAATTCTTTCCAATAAATCCCATTTGAATTCAATAGTCTTCATCATAAAAGAGCCAGCACAAGAAGTATCGAGCATGGTGCGATTGTTATCAGAAAGCCGAGCATACAATTTTTGAATAATCATTTCTCTTGAGAGCTCATGATTGGGGCATGAATATAACATTGATTTAAGCCTCCCCCAAGCTTGAGCGATGCTTTCTCCTTCGCGAGGCCAAAAATTATATATATAATTGCGATCACGATGAACAAGATGCATAGGATAAAACTTCTGATGAAATTCCAATTTCAATCGTTTGTAGTTCCATGACCCCATATCATCACATAGCCTATACCATGTCAATGCATCTCCCTTCAAAGATAAAGGGAAGACCTTCTTCTTGATAACATCATCGGGCATACCTGCAAGCTTAAATAATCCACAAACTTCATCCACATATATTAAGTGCTCATCAGGATGTAATGTTCCATCTCCTGCAAAAGGATTAGCTAGAAGTTTTTCTACCATACCCGAAGGAATTTCAAAGTAGACATTTTCATCTTCAGTAGGTTCAGTAGGTTGAGGATCAACTCTTTGGTCTACTGGTCGGGGTGAAGATAGCCCGAACAAGCCCCTCAGAGGATTACTTTCCATAGTAACAAGTGACAATAAATTTCAGCACACTATATAAATTTTTCCTTACCAAATTCCACCTACCAAAGGCGCTTCACTCCCCGGCAACGGCGCTAGAAAAGAGTCTTGATGAACCACAAGTATAGGGGATCTATCGTAGTCCTTTCGACAAGTAAGAGTGTCAAACCCAACGAGGAGCAGAAGGAAATGATAAGCGGTTTTCAGCAAGGTATTCTCTGCAAGCACTAAAATTATAGGTAACAGATAGTTTTGTGATAAGATAATTTGTAACGAGCAACAAGTACCAAATGTAAATAAAGTGCAGCAAGGTGGCCCAATCCTTTTTGTAGCAAAGGACAAGCCTGGACAATTTCTTATATAGAGAAAAGCGCTCCCGAGGACACATGGGAATTATCGTCAAGCTAGTTCTCATCACGTTCATATGATTCGCGTTCGGTACTTTGATAATTTGATATGTGGGTGGACCGGTGCTTGGGTGCTGTCCTTACTTGGACAAGCATCCCACTTATGATTAACTTCCTATTGCAAGCATCCGCAACTACAAAGGAAGTATTAAGGTAAACCTAACCATAGCATGAAACATATGGATCCAAATCAGCCCCTTACGAAGCAACGCATAAACTAGGGTTTAAGCTTCTGTCACTCTAGCAACCCATCATCTACTTATTACTTCCCAATGCCTTACTCTAGGCCCAAATAATGGTGAAGTGTCATGTAGTCGACGTTCACATAACACCACACGAGGAAAGGCAACATACATCTCATCAAAATATCGAACGAATACCAAATTCACATGACTACTAATAGCAAGACTTCTTCCATGTCCTCAGGAACAAACGTAACTACTCACAAAGCATATTCATGTTCATAATCAGAGGAGTATTAATATGCATAAAGGATCTGAACATATGATCTTTCACCAAACAAACCAACTAGCATCAACTACAAGGAGTAATCAACACTACTAGCAACCTACAGGTACCAATCCCAGACTTGGAGACAAGAATTGGATACAAGAGATGAACTAGGGTTTGAGAGGAGATGGTGCTGGTGAAGATGTTGATGGAGATTGGCCCTCTCCCGATGAGAGGAGCATTGGTGATGACGATGGCGATGATTTCCCCCTCCCGGAGGGAAGTGTCCCCGGCAGAACGGCTCTGCCGGAGCCCTAGATTGGTTCCGCCTCGTGGCGGCAGAGTCTCGTCCCGAAAGCTTGCTTATGATTTTTCTTCGGACGAAAGACTTCATATAGCAGAAGATGGGCACCGGAGGGCCAACAGGGGGCCGACGAGGTAGGGGGGCGCGCCCCCACCCTCGTGGCCAGGTTGTGGGCCCCCTCTGGTATTTCTTCCGCTCAGTATTTTTTATTATTTCCGAAAACAACTTTCGTGGAGTTTCAGGACTTTTGGAGTTGTGCAGAATAGGTCTCTAATATTTGCTCCTTTTCCAGCCCAGAATTCCAGCTGCCGGCATTCTCCCTCCTTATGTAATCCTTGTAAAATAAGAGAGAATAGGCATAAGTATTGTGACATAATGTGTAGTAACAACCCATAATGCAATAAACATCGATATAAAAACATGATGCAAAATGGACGTATCAACTCCCCCAAGCTTAGACCTCGCTTGTCCTCAAGTGGAAACTGATAACGATAAATATGTCCACATGTTTAGAGGCAGAGGTGTCGATAAAATAAAATACAGACATGAGGGCATCATGATCATTCTTATAACAGCAACATATATGGATAATGTCATATGATTTCTTATGCTCAAGTAATAATCTATTCACAATGCAAAGTATGAATCAGAAACTTTATTGAGAACTAACAAACTATAATCTTAGTCATTGAAGCAATTGCTATTTATCATAACATCAGAAAGAGTCTATGTCAGAGCTTTTCAGCAAGTCCACATACTCAACTATCATTTAGTCTTTCACAATTGCTAACACTCACGCAATACTTGTGGTTACGGAGTTTTAATCGGACACAGAGAAAGATAGGGGCTTATAGTTTCGCCTCCCAACCTCTTACCTCAAGGGTAATGTCAACAATAATAGTTCATGCTAACTTACATCCAATTAGATATATATATATATATATATATCAGGATCTTTCCAACACACTGTGCTTGCCAAAGGATAAAATGTAAAAAGGGAAAGGTGAAGATCACCATGACTCTTGCATAAGGTAGAAGATAAAAGTAAAAGATAGACCCTTCGCAGAGGGAAGCAGAGGTTGCCATGCGCTTTCAGGGTTGGATGCACAAAATCTTAATGCGAAAGGACGTCACTTTATATTGCCACTTGTGATGTGAACCTTTATTATGCAGTCCGTCGCTTTTATTTCTTCCACATCACAAGATCGTATAAAGCTTATTTCCTCCACACCAATCAATCATACATATTTAGAGAGCAATTTTTATTGCTTGCACTTATGACAACTTACTTGAAGGATCTTACTCAATCCATAGGTAGATATGGTGGACTCTCATGGCAAAACTGGTTTAAGGGTATTTGGAAGCACAAGTAGTATCTCTACTTGGTGCAAAGAATTTGGCTAGCATGAGGGGGAAAGGCAAGCTCAACATGTTGGATGATCCATGACAATATACTTTATCTCAGATATAAGAAAACATAACCCATTACGTTGTCTTCCTTGTCCAACATCAACACTTTAGCATGTCATATTTTAATGAGTGCTCACAATCATAAAAGATGTCCAAGATAGTATATTTATATGTGAAACCTCTCTTTCTTTATTACTTCCTATTAATTGCAACGATGACCAAAACTATGTTTGTCAACTCTCAACAACTTTTAACCATCATACTCTTTATATGTGAAGTCATTACTTTCCATAAGATCAATATGATCTCTTTGTTTCTTTTTTTATTCTTTTCTTTTTCTTTTATTCACTCAAGATCCTGGCAAAATAATCAAGCCCTTGACTCAACACTAATCTTTATTATATACCTCACGACTCGAACATAAAGGGATCATAAGGAAAAACTCAAAACTAAATCATACTAAAACTTTTATTCTACTGGATCAAGATATTACCAAAAGTATCGAACTAAGAAAAAGGTAAAGATAGAGATGTGATGGTGATACGATACCGGGGCACCTCCCCCAAGCTTGGCGGTTGCCAAGGGGAGTGCCCATACCCATGTAATTATATCTCCTTTGTTGGTGAGGAAGGTGGTGGAGCTGTTGATGATGGGTAATCGCACATCGAGCGTAAGAGATCCTCCAACTTGCGGATAATGCCCTTGAGTGCGACGATATGCTCCTTCAACAAAATATTTTCACGTGTGATATACTTGTTTTGTATACGAGCTAACTCAATCATCTTGAAAGCTTCGATCTCAGTTGGGGTAAGAAGATTGTGATCAAGTTGAAGGGTGTCTTCTGCTGCCGGAACTTGGTCCTCCGTGGCCTTCTTGATCCCTTCATCCTTGTTGATCTCCACGGGTTCTTCCCTCTTCAGCTCTATCTTCATTAGCCAAGCATATTTGTCACCGTTGTTGGAGGAGGGGGACAACATGATGCCTGGCCTTGACAACCCTGACAGAAAACAGCTCGAAACAAGAACAAAGGACAATTGCGTGATACGGGAGTCAAAACCTTCGGGAGATTATATAATGAATTTTTACCGACCAAAATACGTATCGTGAAAGACAACGGAGTCCGGAGAGCACACGAGGTGCCCACGAGGCAGGGGCGCGCCCAGGGGGTAGGGCGCGCCCTCCACCCTCATGGAGGCCTCGTGTCCTTCCCAGATAGCTTCTTATTTTTCTATTTTTCTAAATATTCCAAAACGGAGAAAAATTGCCATTAGAACTGTTTTGGAGTCGGTTTACTTACCGTACCACATACCTATTCCTTTTCGGAGTCTGAAACATTCCAGAAAGTGTCCCTTATGTATTCCTCCAGGGTTACGGTTTCAATAACATTGGTTTCAACATTTATAGGATTACCTGAGATATAATGTTTGATTCCTTGACCGTTCACCACCTTCGGATTTGTGCCTTCGAAGTTGTTGATTTTTATGGCACCTGAACGATAGACCTCCTCAATAACGTAAGGACCTTCCCATTTTGAGAGAAGTTTCCCTGCAAAAAATCTTAAACGAGAGTTGTATAGCAATACATAATCAGGTACATTAAACTCATGCTTTTGTATTCTTTTGTCATGCCATCTTTTAACTTTTTCTTTAAACAATTTGGCATTCTCATAGGCTTGGGTTCTCCATTCATCAAGTGAGCTAATGTCAAATAACCTCTTCTCACCGGCAAGTTTGAAATCATAATTGAGCTCTTTAATAGCCCAATAAGCCTTATGTTCTAGTTCGAGAGGTAAGTGACATGCTTCTCCATAAACCATTTTATACGGAGACATTCCCATAGGATTTTTATATGCAGTTCTATAGGCCCATAATGCATCATCAAGTTTCTTGGACCAGTTCTTTCTAGATCTATTAACAACCTTTTGCAAAATTAATTTGAGTTCTCTATTACTCAATTCTACTTGACCACTAGATTGTGGATGATAAGGAGATGCAATTCTATGATTAACATCATACTTGGCAAGCATTTTACGAAAGGCACCATGAATAAAATGTGAACCACCATGAGTCATTAAATATCTATGGACTCCAAACCTCGGAAAAATAACTTCTTTAAGCATCTTAATAGAGGTGTTATGATCAGCACTACTAGTTGGAATAGCTTCTACCCACTTAGTAACGTAATCAACAGCGACTAAAATATGTGTATATCCATTAGAGGCAGGAAACGGTCCCATATAATCAAAGCCCCAAACATCGAATGGTTCAATAACAAGTGAATAATTCATAGGCATTTCATGACGTCTACTAATATTACCAATTCTTTGACATTCATCACAAGATAAGACAAACTTACGGGCATCCTTAAAGAGAGTAGGCCAATAAAAACCGGATTGCAATACCTAATGTGCAGTTCTATCCCCAGCGTGGTGTCCTCCATAAGCTTCGGAGTGACACTTGCGTAGGATCTGTTCCTGATCATGCTCAGGTACACAACGTCTAATAACACCATCTACTCCTTCTTTATAAAGATGTGGGTCATCCCAAAAGTAATGTCTTAAATCATAGAAAACCTTTTTCTTTTGCTGGTATGTGAAACTAGGTGGTATAAACTTAGCAACAATGTAATTAGCATAATCAGCATACCATGGAGTAGTACGAGAAGCATTTATGACATTTAATTGTTCATCAGGAAAGCTATCATCAATAGGTAGTGGGTCATCAAGAACATTTTCTAACCTAGACAAGTTGTCTGCAACGGGGTTCTCAGCTCCCTTTCTATCAATAGTATGCAAATCAAATTCTTGTAGCAAGAGAACCCATCTAATAAGTCTAGGTTTAGCATCTTTCTTTTCCATGAGATATTTAATAGCAGCATGATCGGTGTGAATAGTTACTTTAGAATCAACAATATAAGGTCTGAACTTATCACAAGCAAATACAACTGCTAAAAATTCTTTTTCAGTAGTGGCAAAATTTCTCTGGGCATTGTCTAGAGTTTTACTAGCATATTGAATAACATTTAATTTCTTATCAACTCTTTGCCCTAGAACAACACCTACAGCATAATCACTAGCATCACACATAATTTCAAAGGGTAAATTCCAATCAGGTGGCTGAACAATAGGCGCAAAAATCAATGCTTTCTTAAGTATTTCAAATGCTTCTACACAATCATCATCAAAGACAAATGGTAGATCTTTTTGTAATAAATTAGTCAGAGGCCGAGAAACTTTTGAGAAGTCCTTAATGAACCTCCTATAAAATCCAGCGTGACCAAGGAAACTTCTTATACCTTTGATGTCCTTGGGACATGGTATCTTTTCAATAGCATCAACTTTAGCTTTATCAACTTCAATACCTTTTTCAGAAATTTTATGCCCCAAGACAATACCTTCATTAACCATAAAGTGGCACTTTTCCCAATTCAAGACAAGGTTAGTTTCTTCACATCTCTGCAAAACTCTATCAAGGTTGCTCAAGCAATCATTAAAAGAGGATCCATAAACGGAGAAATCATCCATGAAAACCTCACAAATCTTTTCACAAAAGTCAGAGAATATAGCCATCATGCATCTTTGAAAGGTAGCAGGTGCATTACATAAACCAAAAGGCATACGTCTATAAGCAGAAGTACCGAAAGGGCAAGTAAATGTGGTCTTAGCTTGATCATCAGCTGACACAAGTATTTGAGAGAAACCAGAATAACCATCTAGAAAGCAAAAATGTGTATGTTTGGATAATCTTTCTAGCATTTGATCAATAAAAGGTAAGGGGTAATGGTCTTTTTTAGTAGCTTTATTTATTTTGCAAAAATCAATTACCATCCTAAAACCTGTAATAATTCTTTGCGGAATTAATTCATGTTTATCATTAGGAACGACAGTAATACCTCCCTTCTTAGGGACACAATGGACAGGACTTACCCACTGACTATCAGCAACGGGATAGATTATACCTGCCTCAAGGAGCTTTAGTATTTCCTTTCTTACCACTTCTTTCATTTTAGGATTCCGCCGTCGTTGATGATCAATATCTGGTTTGGCATCTTTCTCCAAATTTATTTTGTGTTGAGATAGAGTGGGACTAATGCCCTTAAGATCATCAAGAGTATATCAGCAGCATACTGCTTCTTCAGAGTTTTCAATAATTTTTCTTCCTCCTTCTCTGAAAGGTTAGCACTAATAATAACAAGATATATCTTCTTTTCATCAAGATAGGCATATTTAAGAGTATCAGTCAATGGTTTAAGCTCAAACACGGGATCACCCTTGGGTGGAGGAGGATCCCCTAGGATTTCAACAGGCAAGTTGTGTTTTAGAATAGGACCCTGTTTAAAGAACACTTCATCTATTTCCCTCCTTTCATTCAAAAACATATCATTTTCATGGTCTAGCAAATATTGTTCTAAAGGATCATTAGGAGGTACGACAACAGAAGCAACACAAATAATTTCATCTTTACTAGGCAATTCCTCTTCACGGTGTTGTCTACGAAATTTGGAGAAATTAAACTCATGATACATATCACCTAGACCAATAGTAACACCATCCTTTTCGCAGTCTACCTTAGCATTAACAGTGTTTAAGAAGGGTCTACCAAATATAATGGGACAAAAGCTATCTTGTGGGGAACCAAGAACAAGAAAATCAGCAGGATATCTAGTTTTCCCGCACAAGACTTCAACATCTCTAACAATCCCAATTGGTGAAATAGTATCTCTATTGGCAAGTTTAATTGTGATATCAATATCTTCTAACTCAGCGGGTGCAATATCATGCATAATTTCTTTGTATAAGTCAATAGGTATTGCACTAGCACTAGCACCCATATCACATAAGCCATGATAACAATGATCTCCTATTTTAACAGAAATAACAGACATGCCTACCACAGGTCTATGTTTATCTTTAGCACAAGGTTTAGCAATCCTAGCAGTTTCATTACAGAAATAAATAACATGCCCATCAATATTATCAGCCAAGAGATCTTTAACCATAGCAATATTAGGTTCAACTTTAACTTGCTCAGGAGGTGTATAAGTTCTAATATTACTTTTACGAACCACAGTTTAAGTTTTAGCATGATCCTTTATCCTAACAGGAAAAAGGTGGTTTCTCAACATAAGCAGTAGGAACAACAGGATCATTATAAGTGATAGTCTTTTCCTCAACTTTGATAGGTGCAGCTACTTTTACTTCTATGGGAGGATGATATTTAAACCACTTCTCCGTAGGGAGATCAACATGAGTAGCAACAGATTCACAGAAAGAAGCTACTATCTCAGAGTCAAGTCCATATTTAGTGCTAAATTTACAGAAAACATCGGTATCCATAAAAGATTTAACACAATCAAACTTAGGTGTCATACCTGACTCCTTACCTTCGTCGAGATCCCAATCTTCAGAGTTGCGTTTAATTCTTTCCAATAAATCCCATTTGAATTCAATAGTCTTCATCATAAAAGAGCCAGCATAAGAAGTATTGAGCATGGTGCGATTGTTATCAGAAAGCCGAGCATAAATTTTTTGAATAATCATTTCTCTTGAGAGCTCATGATTGGGGCATGAATATAACATTGATTTAAGCCTCCCCCAAGCTTGAGCGATGCTTTCTCCTTCGCGAGGCCACAAATTATATATATAATTGCGATCATGATGAACAAGATGCATAGGATAAAACTTCTGATGAAATTCCAATTTCAATCATTTGTAGTTCCATGACCCCATATCATCACATAGCCTATACCATGTCAATGCATCTCTCTTCAAAGATAAAGGGAAGACCTTCTTCTTGATAACATCATCGGGCATACCTGCAAGCTTAAATAATCCACAAACTTCATCCACATATATTAAGTGCTCATCAGGATGTAGTGTTCCATCTCCTGCAAAAGGATTAGCTAGAAGTTTTTCTACCATACCCGAAGTAATTTCAAAGTAGACATTTTCATCTTCAGTAGGTTCAGTAGGTTGAGGAGCAAATCTTTGCTCTACTGGTCGGGGTGAAGATACCCCGAACAAGCCCCTCAGAGGATTACTTTCCATAGTAACAAGTGACAATAAATTTCAGCACACTATATAAATTTTTCCTTACCAAATTCCACCTACCAAAGGCGCTTCACTCCCCGGCAACGGTGCCAAAAAAGAGTCTGGATGACCCACAAGTATAGGGGATCTATCGTAGTCCTTTCGATAAGTAAGAGTGTCGAACCCAACGAGGAGCAGAAGGAAATGATAAGCGGTTTTCAGCAAGGTATTCTCTGCAAGCACTGAAATTATAGGTAACAAATAGTTTTGTGATAAGATAATTTGTAACGAGCAACAAGTAACAAAAGTAAATAAAGTGCAGCAAGGTGGCCCAATCCTTTTTGTAGCAAAGGACAAGCCTGGACAATTTCTTATATAGAGAAAAGCGCTCCCGAGGACACATGGGAATTATCGTCAAGCTAGTTTTCATCACGTTCATATGATTCGCATTCGGTACTTTGATAATCTGATATGTGGGTGGATCGGTGCTTGGGTGCTGTCCTTACTTGGACAAGCATCCCACTTATGATTAACTCCTATTGCAAGCATCCGCAACTACAAAAGAAGTATTAAGGTAAACCTAACCATAGCATGAAACATATGGATCCAAATCAGCCCCTTACGAAGCAACGCATAAACTAGGGTTTAAGCTTCTGTCACTCTAGCAACCCATCATCTACTTATTACTTCCCAATGCCTTACTCTAGGCCCAAATGATGGTGAAGTGTCATGTAGTCGACGTTCGCATAACACCACTAGAGGAAAGGCAACATACATCTCATCAAAATATCGAACGAATACCAAATTCACATGACTACTAATAGCAAGACTTCTTCCATGTCCTCAGGAACAAACGTAACTACTCACAAAGCATATTCATGTTCATAATCAGAGGAGTATTAATATGCATAAAGGATCTGAACATATGATCTTCCACCAAATAAACCAACTAGCATCAACTACAAGGAGTAATCAACACTACTAGCAACCTATAGGTACCAATCCCAGACTTGGAGACAAGAATTGCATACAAGAGATGAACTAGGGTTTGAGAGGAGATGGTGCTGGTGAAGATGTTGATGGAGATTGGCCCTCTCCCGATGAGAGGAGCGTTGGCGATGACGATGGCGATGATTTCCCCCTCCCGGAGGGAAGTGTCCCCGACAGAACGGCTCTGCCGGAGCCCTAGATTGGTTCCGCCTTGTGGCGGCGGAGTCTCGTCCCGAAAGCTTGCTTATGATTTTTCTTCGGACGAAAGACTTCATATAGTAGAAGATGGGCACCGGAGGGCCAATAGGGGGCCCACGAGGTAGGGGGCGCGCCCAGGGGTGTAGGGCACGCCCCCACCCTCGTGGCCAGGGTGTGGGCCCCCTCTGGTATTTCTTCCGCTCAGTATTTTTTATTATTTTCGAAAACAACTTTCGTGGAGTTTCAGGACTTTTGGAGTTGTGTAGAATAGGTCTCTAATATTTGCTCCTTTTCCAGCCCAGAATTCCAACTGCCGGCATTCTCCCTCCTTATGTAAACCTTGTAAAATAAGAGAGAATAGGCATAAGTATTGTGACATAATGTGTAGTAACAGCCCATAATGCAATAAATATCGATATAAAAGCATGATGCAAAATGGACGTATCAACGGTTACCTTGACTTTACTTGAGACATTGGTGGAAGTTGGGCGGGCCCGGAGAGCACCCGTGCGATGTGACAGTGCGGCTGGCTGTTTAGCGGTATCACCCAGGAGGGGGTGATAGCTCTGGACTTGTCCCGAAAGCTGTCACTTCTTTTTAATAATGCACTAACAGGTTTGGATATTTGTTGTGAGTTGGCCTCTGGCCTTTATGCACTAACCACCATGCGAGAATACTTATGGTCCTCGGCGTCGTAGTATCAGCCGAAGCTTTGTCAGACGTCCAGTTCAGCATTGTGGCCGAGCCGGATCATGCCATCCACTTCACGGGTGGTGCTGGTATCCCCTTGTGCACAACGACCCGGAGTGCAACGGGCGATGGGCCCAGACCCCGGAGTGCTTAGGATGTATACCGGCGGGGACCTCTCTGTTGAGCCTAGGTAGGGCTACGACGTGTTGGTCTTCCGAGGCCAGGCATGACCCAGGAAAGTGTGTCCAGCCAGAGTAATCAAGCGTGTTGGAAAACGTGGTGCACCCCTGCAGGGAAGATATATATTCGAATACCATGTCCACGGTAATGGACGTTCAGACTTGTATCTTGATCTTATACAACTAGAAATGGATACTTGATATGTGATGGATATGTGGCTCTGGGATTGCTTCCTCGCAGGGAGTCGAGGAAGGATCTCTGGGCATTAATTCTACAACATGCTTGTTAATTATAAACTGCTATTCTTTACTCTTCTACATGCTGCAAGATGCTTGGACCTGCTTGAAGATGCTAGTCTTTGATAGGCTAGGCCTTCCCTGTATTCTGGCATTTTGTAGTTCTGTCCACAGATACAACCCTTCCTTTGATACCAATGCATACTTAGTATATATCTGATGCTTGCGAGTACTTTGGATGAGTACTCACGGTTGCTTTGCTACCCCTTTCCCCCTTCTTTCTTGTTTCCGCCTATTGCAACTAGATGGTGGATCCCAGGAGCTATATGCCACCGCTGATGTCTACTACTTCCCGATGGTGCTTGCTGCTACGTGGACTGCCGACGACTAGGAGTAGTTAGGAGGTCCCAGGCAGGAGGCCTTGCCTCTTCGATCATGTTGCTTTTGTGCTAGCCATCTTAAGGCATCCTTGTTTAACTTATGTCTTTACTCAGATATTGTTGCTTCCTCTGACGCTTGTGTATCGAGCTATGTATTCGAGCCCTCAAGGCCCCTAGCTTGTAATATAAAGCGTGTATTATTTTATTTGTGTCTAGAGTTGTGTTGTGATATCTTCCCGTGAGTCCCTGATCTTGATCGTACACATTTGCGTGTATGATTAGTGTACGGTCGAATTGGGGGCGCCACAAGTTGGTATCAGAGCCGACTTCCTGTAGGAACCCCCTTTCCAACTCCTTGACTGAAGTTGAGTCTAGTCTTTGAAAACTATTTTACTAACTTGGCTATGCGGCTTACGGTCCCACGTCGCCATTGGGTGGTATTAGGATCTTTTTACTCCTCGTCTATACTTTGGGACTCTGGTCTCTCTTCTACTCGGGTTAAATGATTTTGCTGACTCTATCCTAGGATCTCGTGATCACATCCATCCGGAGATTTGTATTACCCCTTTCTCGAATTGAGGGCCAATATCTGCTTCACAATGTTCACTGATCGCAGGTTCCTCTTATCAGGGCACCCTGCGTCATCACTTGCAAATTCCTCGCTCTTGCGGTTTTCCCCAACGCTGATGTAGCCTTTGCTATGTCCCGTTGTGGTATTCCTCCATAGCGTGCATGTGTGCCGCCTAGTATGTCTAGGATGATTCTCTTGTCTGAACTCATACTAACAACGTGTAAATGGCTCTGTATATGTATATGTATGTCTTTAATGACTACTGTTTTGTACATATTGCGCCTTTTCTCATTATTCTGATTACATCATGAATGACTCCATACACTTGCTCCACCCCTTGCTAAACTACCCCCTGTTGCATTTAAGTAGGATGGTTAGACCCGCTGGTCATAGGCGCCCGAATGCATGGCCGGAATGGTACATCAGTTGAGCTGAATCACCAGTTCATGGTAGGAGTCATGGCTCAGTTTCCGCGCCCAAGTATGAATCAGCAACAAGCCCCAATGACTCTGCAAGACTTTGCGCATCTCAATCCTGTCATCTGCCGTAGCTCAACTCAGCTCCTATGGATGCTGATGACTGGCTCCATGACATCACTTTTGAGTGGGAGTCTGCTAATGTAGCCCCTGCCAATCGTGTCACCTTTGCGGCTTACTACCTGAAAGGTCCCGCTGCTCAATTCCTTACCCGTTGGAACTGCCATCACCTGGCGGAAATTCCAAGCTACATTCCGCGGGCCAATGTCGAACCAATATGGTTAGTCACAACGTCCCCGTTGAAATTGAAGGGTTGGGATTCCATGTTTCCCCAATTAATTTGAAGTCATCCAATATCAACCTCATCCTGGGAATGGAATGGTTGAAAACACATGCCACTTCCATCAACCGCGCCATTAAAACCGTCCATCTACTACATACTTCAAGTGGGATGGTAAGCTACCCTGCTCATCTTGTTCGAAATGCCGAAGCATGGATTTATTCCTTGAATGCATTAAGCGCTTATCCTCTTGTGAGAATTGAAAATGTTCCAGTCGTTTGTGGATTCCAAGATATCTTTTCAGAAGAACTACCCAGACCATGACCTCGAACTTGCTGCAGTTAAATTTGCACTAAAGTTGTGGCAGCATTTCCTTTTTGGTAATTGTTGCGAGATCTACACTGATCATCAAAGTCTGAAGTATTTGTTTACTCAGCTAGATCTGGGCCAACAGCGATGTATGAAAACAATTACAAACTATGACTACGGTATTTCTTATACCCCTGGCAAGATTGTTATCATGGCTGATGCCCTGAGTTGCAAGTCCTATTGCAACAACCACTTAGCTTCTATAGCTCACCCCCTGCAAGATGATTTCACTTACAGGGAGCATCCGATCCGCGTTCTCGTTCAAGCAGAACGTCGCACCCGTCATAGGGCTATCAAATTTCTAAAGGTTCAGTGGTCAAATCATTCTGAAGATGAAGCCACTTGGAAACTTGATGATCGTCTTCATGATGAATACCCCGTTTTGTTTCCGTCTACCTCCTAAAATCTTGGGACGAGATTTCTTGTAGTGGAGGAGAATTGTAATGCCCGGATAATTTAGCTACAGTAATCCTCTGCTAATGAAGGCACATCACCACGATTACTATGGTTAAACTCGCGTTGATTCGAAACCGGTTCAAATTCAAATCTAAAACAAAGTTGAAAATAAAAGTTTTCAAATGTCAAAACTAAAATGTTCGAGTTGTTGCAAATAATCGTTTGTTAATATTGGTGGTGGACCAATTTTTTTATAAAGTGGCTTAGTGCCCTAAAATAAAAGGAAACAAAGGCACAAAAATGAAAAAAAAGGAAAAGGCTATACCAAAAGAAAGAAAAGGCCCACCCCACTATTTCTTTCCCTGGGCCTAGCCCACCCGAGCCGGACGACCCACTCCACCTGCCAGTCGCCCCTTCCCCTGTTCAACCGACCCGCGCCCACGGTCGCCGTCGGACCAGTCCGCTCCCCCACACCTCCACGTCACCGGCTAGGGATAAGGATCCCCCTTCCCCCGATGCCTCGGCCCCCGCTCCCACTCACCCAACTTGCCCCCTCTCGCTCCATCCCCTCCCCTCCTCAGTTCCGCCGAGGTGCGCTCACCCGAGCGGGCTCGTCGTCGTTGCCTCGCCGTGCGCGTGGCCACCGGCCCTTGTGCTCCGTCTGCTCGTGTCCTGGGAGGTCCTTGGCGTCGACTACGTCGCCTACGTCGCTGGGTTGAAGACGGCGGGCCGCCTCGACGCCGTCTGTCCCGATCTCCGTCGTCGGCCGCCGCCGCATCGCGCCGCTCCATCCACCCCGACTCCGACCATCGCAGCACGTCCCCGGGCCTTCTCTGCAACGGCCGTGAGACACCGAACCTCCTCCCTCTCTCCCATACTTCTCCCCTGGCCGTAGCTGCCGTCCCCCGCTGTGTCCGACCACGCATGAGTCCGCTCGCCCCTGCTCCGCGATGCCGCTACAGCTCTGCTGCTGCTGCCTTGCCGGCTGCGGCCGCTACTGCCGCTGCAGCAGCTCGCCACCGCCTGCCGTTGCCTTGGCATGCCCGCGCCCGCCTGTAACTACTGCTGCAGCGCTGCTGCTTCCGCCGTCCCACTTCCGCTGTTGCTACCTCTCTGCTACCGGCCGCTCGGCCCCCCCATCCAGCTGCGTGCCCGTCCGCTGGTGCCCGCGACCCCGCCGCCGCTCCACTCCGCCCCTGACTTGCCGCCGCCTTGCCGCACCAGTGCCCCGCCGCCACCGGCGCTCGCCCTGCCATCGTGCCTGGAGGTCTGCTCCCGCGCGCGTCCATGCCTCTGAGCCACTCGCGGCTGTCGTCGCGCGCCGCTCGCCGTGGAGCCCCGCCTCTACTCGCCGGCCACATCCCATGCTGCCGCCCGCGCCCACCAAGTGCTCTGCCTAGCGCCGCTGCAGCCGCCCCGCGCCGCTCCTCCCGCGCCTTCCCGCGCGCCGGCCCTGCGCTCGGCTCCGCCCTTCCGCGGCCGGACGGCGAGCCTCGCCGACGCCACGGCCTCGCCCCGACCTGAGAACACGCGCACCCGCCCCGCTTCGCCCAGCGCCCGCTAAGGCATGGCTGGGCCAATGCCAAAAGGGCCCCACCAGCCCCTTTTCTTAAAAAATGTAAAAAAAGAAAGATATAAAAATATAATTAATTAATTAGGATTAATTGGCCTAATCACATCTTTAGTTGAAAACTGGATTAGTTAGTCTAAGCAGTCAATGACATGGGGCCCCACCCGTGTTGATCGGTCAAACGTTAACTGGTCAACTGGGACCCCCTGCCCCACCTGTCAGCCACTGGGTACAGTTCTGTGTACCCTGTGCTGGGTGCATCTAGCATTTTAGCATTTATTTTCGAATTATTAATAATTTCAGATATTGCTAAGACTTTAGAAAATCATAGAAAATAATCCGTAACTCGGATGAAAAAGTTTTATACATGAAAGTTGCTCAGAAAAATATGACGAATCAGAATACGCTCTCCGTTCATCCGTCACGTGCCCCTAGCATAGCGAACATCGAACTTTTCCCCTCCGATTCGTTTGTCAGAAAATGCCTAACTCCGGGAAAACTTTTCGGATGTTATCCCCCTTCGCCGGTATCGTGTAGCACCGGGTTAGAACACCCCTAGCCCTGCGTGTTACCGCCGTCATGCATCTGTGTTGCATCTGTTTGCATTATATTTATTGTTTCTTCCCCCTCTTCTCTTCGATACACCCCGAGACCGCTGCTGATGCCACTGTGATCGACTACGTCGACGACGACCCTTCTTCCCTTTCAGCGGAACTTCCAGGCAAGCCCCCCCTTTGATCATCCCGATATCGCCCATTCCATTCTCTCATGCTTGCATTAGATTTTGCTACTGTTGATTGCTCCTATTCTGATGCATAGCCTGCTTTTGTACCTGCTATTGTTACCTACCTTCTTACCCTAAACTGCTTAGTATAGGTTGGATAGTGATCCATCAGTGACCCCCACCTTGTCCTTGTTGCCCCTGCTTCATCATCGACGACTCGATCAACGTGATCGACGACCAGAGCCCGACACCTCACATCACATCACGCCCCTTTTTGTTGCTCGACTCTGCAGAGTTACCATCGAGTGCCGAGGGTGGAACCTCATACGTCACTCCTGAGGAGATCTCTGTAGTGTAGCTATTCGTTGTGGTCATCGAGGGTGATTCCTCTTTAACCACTTCTGATACGGCTCTGTCGTGCAACACCTCAAGTGTGAACCTCGAGGGTGGTTCCTCTTACGTTCACCTTGATGATTACATCGAGTGGAATCCTCCGAGGGTGATTCCTCGGGTTTTCCCCTTGATGTTTGGACACACGGTTACCTTGACTTTACTTGAGGCATTGGCGGAAGTCGGGCGGGCCCGGAGAGCACCCGTGTGATGTGACAGTGCAGCTGGTTGTTTAGCGGTATCACCCAGGAGGGGGTGATAGCTCCGGACTTGTCCCGACAGCCGTCACTTCTTTTTAATAATGCACTAACAGGTTTGGATATTTGTTCTGAGTTGGCCTCTGGCCTTTATGCACTAACCACCATGCGAGAATAGTTATGGCCCTCGGCGTCGTAGTATTAGCCGTAGCTTTGTCAGACGTCCAGTTCAGCACTGTGGCCGGGCCGAATCGTGCCATCCACTTCACGGGTGGTGCTGGTATCCCCTTGCACACAATGACCCGAAGTGCAATGGGCGATGCGCCCAGACCCCGGAGTGCTAAGGATGTAGACCGGCGGGGTCCTCTCTACTGAGCCTAGGTAGGGCTACGACGTGTTGATCTTCCGAGGCCGGGCATGACCCAGGAAAGTGTGTCTGGCCAGAGTAATCAAGCGTGTTGGAAAACATGGTGCACCCCTGCAGGGAAGATATATATTCGAATACCGTGTCCACGGTAATGGACGTTCAAACTTGTATCCTGATCTTATACAGCTAGAAATGGATACTTGATATGTGATGGATATGTGGCTCCGGGATTGCTTCCTCGCAGGGAGTCAAGGAAGGATCTCTGGGCATTAATTCTACAATATGCTTGTTAATTATAAACTGCTATTCTTTACTCTTCTACATGCTGCAAGATGCTTGGAGCTGCTTGATGAGGCTAGTCTTCGATAGGCTAGGCCTTCCCCTCTATTTTGACATTCTGCAGTTCAGTCCACAGATACAACCCTTCATTTGGTACCAACGCATACTTAGTATAGATCTGATGCTTGCGAGTACTTTGGATGAGTACTCACGGTTGCTTTGCTACCCCTTTCCCCCTTCTTTCTTCTTTCTGGTTGTTGCAACCAGATGGTGGATCTTAGGAGCCAGATGCCACCGCCGATGTCTACTACTTCCCGATGGTGCTTGCTGCTACGTGGACTGCTGATGACTAGGAGTAGTTAAGAGGTCCCAGGCAGGAGGGCTTGCCTCTTCGATCGTGTTGCTTTTGTGCTATCCTTCTTAAGGCATCCTTGTTTAACTTATGTGTGTACTCAGATATTGCTGCTTCCGCTGACGCTTGTGTATCGAGCTATGTATTCGAGCCCTCGAGGCCCCTAGCTTGTAATATAAAGCTTGTAACTTATGTGTCTAGAGTTGTGTTGTGATATCTTCCCGTGAGTCCCTGATCTTGATCGTACACATTTGTATGATTAGTGTACGGTCGAATCGGGGGCGTCACAAATCTCTCAATAGTGCTAATATAATTGGATCATATAACCACCCCTCAAAGTGCGATGAAGAATCACTCCAAAGTTCCTATCTAGCAGAGAACATAAGAACAAATTGTTTGTAGGGTATGAAACCACCTCAAAGCTATTCTTTTTGTTCGATCTATTCAGGAGTTTGTACTAAAATAACATAAAGCTATTATTTCTGTTCGATCTATCCTAGAGTTCGTACTAAAATAACACCAAAGGAAATTCATATTCATAATACTCAATCCAACACAAAGAACTTCAAAGAGTGCCCAGATGTCTACTACACGACCTTCTTCTTGTAGACGTTGTTGGGCCTCCAAGTGCAGAGGTTTGTAGGACAATAGCAAATTTCCTCAAGTGGATGACCTAAGGTTTATCAATCCGTGGGAGGCGTAGGATGAAGATGGTCTCTCTCAAACAACCCTGCAACCAAATAACAAAGAGTCTCTTGTGTCCCCAACACACCCAATACAATGGTAAATTGTATAGGTGCACTAGTTCGGCGAAGAGATGGTGATACAAGTGCAATATGGATGGTAGATATAGGTTTTTGTAATCTGAAAATATAAAAACAACAAGGTAACTAACGATAAAAGTGAGCACAAACGGTATTGCAATGTTAGGAAACAAGGCCTAGGGTTCATACTTTCACTAGTGCAAGTTCTCTCAACAGTAATAACATAATTGGATCATATAACTATCCCTCAACATGCAACAAAGAGTCACTCCAAAGTCACTAATAGCGGAGAACAAATGAAGAGATTATTGTAGGGTACGAAACCACCTCAAAGTTATTCTTTCTGATCGATCTATTCAAGAGTCCGTAGTAAAATAACATGAAGCTATTCTTTCCGTTCAATCTATCATAGAGTTCGTACTAGAATAACACCTTAAGATACAAATCAACCAAAACCCTAATGTCACCTAGATACTCCAATGTCACCTCAAGTATCCGTGGGTATGATTATACGATATGCATCACACAATCTCAGATTCATCTATTCAACCAACACAAAGAACTTCAAAGAGTGCCCCAAAGTTTCTACCGGAGAGTCAAGACGAAAACGTGTGCCAACCCCTATGCATAAGTTCACGAGGTCACGGAACCCGCAAGTTGATCACCAAAACATACATCAAGTGAATCACGTGATATCCCATTGTCACCACAGATAAGCACATGCAAGACATACATCAAGTGTTCTCAAATCCTTAAAGACTCAATCCGATAAGATAACTTCAAAGGGAAAACTCAATCCATTACAAGAGAGTAGAGGGGGAGAAACATCATAAGATCCAACTATAATAGCAAAGCTCGTGATACATCAAGATCGTACCACCTCAAGAACACGATAGAGAGAGATCAAACACATAGCTACTGGTACATACCCTCAGCCCCGAGGGTGAACTACTCCCTCCTCGTCATGGAGAGCGCCGGGATGATGAAGATGGCCACCGGTGAGGGTTCCCCCCTCCGATAGGGTGCCGGAACAGGGCCCCGATTGGTTTTTGGTGGCTACAGAGGCTTGCGGCGGCGGAACTCCCGATCTATTCTGCTCCTTGATGTTTTTAGGGTATATGTACAAATATAGGCGAAAGAAGTCGGTCAGGGGAGCCACGAGGGGCCCACGAGGGTGGGGGCGCGCCTCCCTGCCTCGTGGCTTCCTCGAAGCTTCCCTGACGTCTACTCCAAGTCTCCTGGATTGCTTCCGTTCCAAAAATAACTCTCCCGAAGGTTTCATTCCGTTTGGACTCCGTTTGATATTCCTTTACTTCGAAACACTGAAATAGGCAAGAAAACAACAATTTGGGCTGGGCCTCCGGTTAATAGGTTAGTCCCAAAAATAATATAAAAGTGTTCAGTAAAGCCCATAAACATCCAAAACAGATAATATAATAGCATGAATACTTCATAAATTGTAGATACGTTGGAGACGTATCAGCATCCCCATTGGTCGGCAACGACGGAAGTGAAAATTTAGGTTCGCTAAAGACCACATAGTTTGGGAACTTTCCCGAAACTGAATCCTCAATATTTTCCTCCCACGTTGATCGGAGGTGAGGTTACATGGTCATGATCAGCATGACAACCCAAAGAAAGGAATCGATAGCGGGACTATTTTCTTTGGAAGATGTTTTTTTACAATTAATAGCAATATAGCTTATCTCTCCGCATACCTTTGTTTATAAAACCATATGGCCGGATTGCCTTGTTTGTCGTAAAACATTGCCCTTGTAAAGGCTTTACAAAGTAGGACAAACACTCCCCGACTACTGGCCAAGGAGGTCGAAGCCGATGGTCGGTCAACAAAGCCTTGTACAGTGCGGATCCGAGCATTAACGATGCAAAGTACTTGGATATAGAATCATTACACATAAAAATTGCGAGTAAAATCTTTTAAACCCCATGGGGCCTACCTTGGCGAGCTTGGATTTCAACCAGCTCTAAGCTCCTTTAAGAGATCTTATTCTCTTTTTGAGAAGTTTGTGTTAAACACAACAAATTTTTTTGTCAAACGGATATCGATCCTTAATTCGGCCACCCGTGCCCACATTAAGGCTCGGGGGCTACTGGGCTTCGCGCTCATTATTTATTCATATTAAAGGAGCACATCGATCCCCTGATCTGGTGTTGCCACCCGACTAGTGGCTCGGGGGCTACTGCATTGCCTACTCAATGTAGAAAATTCTAAGTGCTCAGTGTTCGGCATGACCGAACTATGGACAAGCGCGTCTTCGGACAACAATAAGTACCATCTGGGACTTATCCGACATCAAGCTAATATATTACGGCGACTTCTCACGACCCTCTCTCAGGGGCCCATCTGCCGATCACTATTACCTCTAATATATTACACTGCGTTTCTATTCCTACGTATGCTGTCGAGCTAGGAGTTGATCCTCAGGGCTACTAGGATCAGCGGTTTCATGTTTTCCTTCAGGTGCATCTCGGGTTTTAGACCGACACACACCTTGAGGGCTACTGGTTATACATATTAACATCAAATAAATTTACACGCATCGGAAATAAAATCCGCAAACAATCAACCCATGACCGAGGTGTTGAACCACCTCGAAAGCATTTCAGGATATAGCTCGGGTGCAAGTGGCAGGCTCCATAGAGGGCATTTCCGGCATTAAGCTCGGCTAAACTCCTTCAACTTTTTTGAACCAAGGTGATCTATGACACCTCAGATACAGTCTGGCGTTGGAGCTTGGACATAGTCCGACATTGGAGCTCAGATACAGTCCAGCGCTGGAGCTCGGAAGCGGTCCGGTATTAGTGCTCGGCTGGAAAAGATAGCTCGAATGCAGTCCAGCGTTGGAGCTCGGATTCAAGAGGACACTGCCGCACGACAAACACTTCAAACCCGAGGTGTGGCATAAAAATAACAAGGCATTGATAAAGGCCGAAGACTTAAAGGGCTCCTCGGATACCCGACGTGTGAGATCTTCAGATGTAGCTTGGCAATCCTCAAGATAGAAGATGGGAAGATTTGTTGAACCAGTTTTCAAGACAGACGACCGACGACGAAGAACAGTTCAGAAGAACCGAGGAGCGTCCCCAACTTGAAGACCGGTTCAGGGGGCTACTGATGGTGTCCTGGACTAGGGGGTACTCACCACGTCGTCTCCCGATCAGTTGGATTGGGCCGAGGGCCCCCATGGCCTTTAACTCATGGGTCAGTTCAGACAGCCGATGTATACGCGAGGAAGATTCCACGAGACTTGGTTATCAAGACAAGGACTCCTTTGCACCGACGTATTCGACTAGGACTCTTGTTATCCTAGGCCTGTGGTACATTATATAAGCCGAGGCCGGGCTAGTCGATAGGGATATGCTAGATCATTATGATATTATTCATCATACCCTTAGGTTTTAGACCACAACATATGATCTCGAGGTAGATCAACTCTTGTAATCTCTATATTCATCAAGATCAATCAAGTAGGAAGTAGGGTATTACCTCCATTAAGAGGGCCCGAACCTGGGTAAACATCGTGTCCCCTGTCTACTGTTACCCATCGATCCATGATACACAGCTTGGGACCCCCTACCCGAGATCTGCTAGTTTTGACACCGACAATGGTGGTTTCATTGAGAGTTCCGCTGTGAGATCAACGAAGGATCGATGGCTCGTCTGGAGATTAACTGCGACGTCAACATCTTCATCACCGGCTCGACTGATCACCTTGGCTCGACCGAGGACTGCACTCCGCATCAGATCGTCATGTTCGGATGATGATCTTCATCAACATCAACTCCGATCTCTCTCAAGATCATGGAGGAATCATTCATGGAGCCCGGGGGCTCAACGTCAACATTGCCCTTGAGCGACCGTGCTATTTTTCTGGGCAGCGAACTTGTATCCGCCGCCACTGCCTCCACGAGTGTCGTTTTAACGATTGCTTCGGTGGGATTGTGCGGAATTAAGTCTACAACAACCATGCAGAACTTTGTCGAGTTCCGATGGAGGAATCTCCGGCAATCTACAATATACCGGAGCCCTGTCAAATCTGGACGGGAATCTGGACGAGTTTAGGGCGTGGTCTCCAGAGCCTAGCTCAGAGGTCCTTTGGAAGATCCAACCATTTATCTGCTGCGGAATTCCCATATCTACCACCCCTAAAAATTTCAGCTTGATTCGACGGTTCAAACTCCGGGAACCTTCCGATGAGTGGACCAATTTTCAGATCTATTTTCTGCGCGAATATGGATCCGACCCGAATACATGTTTCTTTATGAACGTAATATTGGACAACCTTTTTAAAGGAATTTTCTTCTAGGGTATTGTGCGTTGTTCTTAACACGTGCCCATAAAATTTTAAGCCTTCTCTGAGGTGCTCTTCACCATCACGCTGGTGTCAAGCCAGTTCGATAATATTGCTCCACGGCTGCCGACCTATGCTAGACACATCGTCGCTTTGTTGAGCCGAGCTCAACTTCTTCGGATCATCATCTCGGCGAGCCGAACAAGAGTTCGGCATCATGAAGGATAAATCATCACCAACATCGCCATCCCACAGATTACACAGAGCGGACACACCGGCATCGCCACACGGTCACTTCATCAAGCCGGCATTGACCACGTCACGAGTTATGACCTGCATTGGCATGGCCGCACTGTTGCTTCTTCAAGATGATGTCCATCACGCCGACCTACTTCGACTCATCAGCTGACATGGAGGCTTCGACACCTCGGCTGGACCTGGGCTCCGTTATTTCTTCATCAACATGCTCCGGTGACTTCGGCGTCACCGGCCGACCAGCTTCGACACATCGGCTGGCATGGTGGCTGCAACATCACCTTACTGACCTGCTCCGTCACCTCGACATTCAGGCCATATTTCTTAATTTATTTACTTCACTTAAATTAATTCAGTAGAAGAATTTTTTAAGCATATTATTGTTATTATTTCTGGCTTGCACTATTTTATGTGTGTAGGCAATTGGCTCAGACCGGGCCGCGCTGTCACCTCGGCGTGCCGCGTCGTCGTCCCACCTCCGTCGACACAATTGTGTCATCGCCTTGACATGTTGCTCTGTGTTGGCAACCCCGCACCGTTTGCTTCATCAACCTACTCAGCCGGAGACTCCGACGTCATCCGCCACACCTCGGCCAGACCGGGGGCTTCACCTCTTCAGATTGTCGAGCTCTTCGCTCGGCCACCTCGGGACCGGTTTGGGGGCTGGGACCTCGTCCCGCCGTCAGCTCAGGCCGCATCACCAATGATGAGCACATTAACCAACTAAGTTGTTTTCGTGGTCAAGTTTCTTTTTAATGTTTAATTTTTGTTCGGTTCGACCAAAACATTATATTTGTGTTTAAAAAAGAGCATTTTGCCAAAACAATGTTTATTACAAATGGTGTTTGTTAAAACAATTTTCTTTACCCAAGTTGACTGGGGGTTCTTCAAATTATATGAGCCGTTTTATAGTAAATGTGTTTTCTTCTTGGTCGTTGCAAAGTCTTTTTCTACCACTCCTTTTTCAACTCGAGTATATGGTCAATAGCCAGATGGCATGGTCTCTCTCTAAAGCCGCTCGAGTTTTGTTCGTCAAGCTGGCCTCTGAGAAGCACTCTGCCTTCGCGATAAGGAGGTTGAAGCCGAAGGCTGACCTACTTGATGTCTAGAGATCGGATGTGTCAAAGCACGATGGAAGCACAAACTCATTTTAAGTCCAATTTTTGGATTGGCAACCAAAAGCTTGATTTAGTTCGGGCATAAATTTTTTACTGAAGTTTTTGCTTTTCCAAGCTTATGGTACTTTTAACTTATTTGTGTGTTTCTAGCATAAGTCTTGCAGTACAACGCCAGGCACTTTTAAAGCTTCGGCAATATCAAACGCGGGGCTGCGACTAGAGCCGAACCCGCCAAAAGCCTAGGTACTCCGAGGAGTCATTGGCAAAACATTCTCGGATATTGCTTTATATGCATCGGTTTCGCATTGTGTCTTCGGTCAATAGTTGGGTTGCCCGGCTCCTGTGCTTGCCTCTTATATTCCGCTTTGTTCGGCTAGGTATGCAAAGGGAGCACCACTGCGATTGTGCTTCCAGCTCGCATGGTTAAGCGCCTCAGTGGAGAAAGCCGAAAACTGACTGTCAGAATAAGCGTAAATTGGTCAGCGGTTCGATGACTGTGTTAAACTATAAGATCGATGGAGGTCACCCCGTGTTAAACGACGGGCCGTTCATAACATTGGCCGAAGTGTTAACGGCTTGACTTCGGCTGACACGAACACTAACCGGGGGCTAGTAGCTAGCCTCCCAACTTTAAGCTCCTATTACTAAGTGAAAGTTATAAAGCCCGCATATCTGATTGCCTTGTTTCCGCTAACACAACCGCCTCCGGGCACCGAGACGTCGGCTAAGGGTTGTCTTGTTACTGCGGAAACACCCTACGTAGCATCTACAAAGGGGTAGAAGCCGACGATGGGCCACTTTCAAATGATAACCGGTCACAATGGAGTCAAAATAGACATATATCATCAGCATTTGTATTGATTATACAAGCATTACCTTCCGTAATTATTGTTATAAAGCCATAAATATGCATCAATTTGACTTAAGATTGCGGCCAAGCTGGGTTGCCTGGCTCCTGTGATTACCGCTATGTTCCCGATTGTTCGGCTAGGAGGTAAAGGGAGCACCTCTGTGGTTGTTACTTCCGGGTCATCCGTGTTAGTACCTCAGACTGGGAGAAGCTGAAAGCTAGCCATCTTAAGAATATAATTGGTCGGCAACGATGGAAGTGAAAATTTAGGTTCGCTAAAGACCACATAGTTTGGGAACTTTCCCCAAACTGAATCCTCAATATTTTCCTCCCACATTGATCGGAAGTGAGGTTACATGGTCATGATCAGCATGACAACCCAAAGAAAGGAACCGATAGCGGGACTATTTTCTTTGGAAGATGTTTTTTACATTTAATAGCAATATAGAGTATCTCTCCACATACATTTGTTTATAAAACCATATGGCCGGATTGCCTTGTTTGTCGTAAAACTTTGCCCTTATAAAGGCTTTACAAAGTAGGACAAACACTCCCCGACTACTGGCCAAGGAGGTTGAAGCCGATGGTCGGTCAACAAAGCCTTGTACAGTACGGATCCGAGCATTAATGATGCAAAGTATTTGGATACATAGAATCATTACACATAAAAATTGCGAGTAAAATCCATTTACTGCATCCCATCTTTTAAACCCCATGGGGCCTACCTTGGCGAGCTTGGATTTCGACCAACTCTAAGCTCCTTTAAGAGATCTTATTCTCTTTTTGAGAAGTTTGTGTTAAACACAACAAATTTTTTTGTCAAACGGATATCGATCCTTAATTCGGCCACCCGTGCCCACATTAAGGCTCGGGGGCTATTGGGCTTCGCGCTCATTATTTATAAATATTAAAGGAGCACATCGATCCCCCGATCTGGTGTTGCCACCCGACTAGTGGCTCGGGGGCTACTGCATTGCCTACTCAATGCAGAAAATTCTAAGTGCTCAGTGTTCGGCATGACCGAACTATGGACAAGCGCGTCTTCGGACAACAATAAGTACCATCTAGGACTTATCCGACATCAAGCTAATATATCACGGCGGCTTCTCACGACCCTCTCTCAGGGGCCCATCCGCCGATCACTATTACCTCTAATATATTACACTGCGTTTCTATTCCTACGTATGATGCCGAGCTAGGAGTTGATCCTCAGGGGCTACTAGGATCAGCGGTTTCATGTTTTCCTTCAGGTTCATCTCGGGTTTTAGACCAACACACACCTTGAGGGCTACTGGTTATACATATTAACATCAAATAAATTTACACGCATCGGAAATAAAATCCGCAAACAATCAACCCATGACCGAGGTGTTGAACCACCTCGAAAGCATTTCAGGATATAGCTCGGGTGCAAGTGGCTGGCTCCATAGAGGGCATTTCAGGCATTAAGCTCGGCTAAACTCCTTCAACTTTTTTGAACCAAGTTGATCTATGACACCTCGGATACAGTCTGGCGTTGGAGCTTGGACATAGTCCGGTGTTGGAGCTCGGATACAGTCCGGCGCTGGAGCTCGGAAGCGGTCCGGTATTGGTGCTCGGCTGCAAAAGATACCTCGAATGCAGTCCGGCATTGGAGCTCGGATGCAAGAGGACATTGCCGCACGACAAACACTTCAAACCCGAGGTGTGGCATAAAAATAACAAGGCATTGATAAAGGCCGAAGACTTAAAGGGCTCCTCGGATACCTGACGTGTGAGATCTTCAGATTTAGCTCGGCAATCCTCAAGATAGAAGATGGGAAGATTTGTTGAACCAGTATTCAAGACCGACGACTGAAGACGAAGAACAGTTCGGAAGAACCGAGGAGCGTCCCCAACTTGAAGACCGGTTCAGGGGGCTACTGACGGTGTCCTGGACTAGGGGTACTCACCACGTCGTCTCCCGATCAGTTGGATTGGGCCGAGGGCCCCCATGGCCTTTTACTCATGGGTCATTTCGGACAGCCGATGTATACACGAGGAAGATTCCACGGGACTTGGTTATTAAGACAAGGAGTCCTCTGCACCCACGTATTCGACTAGGACTCTTGTTATCCTAGGCCTCTGGTACATTATATAAGCCGAGGCCGGGCTAGTCGATAGGGATATGCTAGATCATTATGATATTATTCATCATACCCTTAGGTTTTAGACCACAACATATGATCTCGAGGTAGATCTGTTGGGGAACGTAGTAATTTCAAAAAAATTCCTACGCACACACAGGATCATGGTGATGCATAGCAACGAGAGGAAGGAGTGTTGTCCACATACCCTCGTAGACCGAAAGCGGAAGCGTTTGCACAACGCGGTTGATGTAGTCGTACGTCTTCACGATCCGACCGATCAAGTACCGAACGCACGGCACCTCCGAGATCAGCACATGTTCAGCTCGATGACGTCCCTCGAACTCCGATCCAGCCGAGCTTTGAGGGAGAGTTCCGTCAGCACGACGGCATGGTGACGATGATGATGTTCTACCGACGTAGGGCTTCGCCTAAGCACTGCTACGATATTATCGAGGTCGATTATTGTGGAGGGGGGCACCACACACGGATAAGAGATCAAGAGATCAATTATTGTGTCTCCAAGGGGTGCCCCCTCCCCGTATATAAAGGAGTGGAGGAGGGGGAGGGCCGGCCCTCTCTATGGCGCGCCCTAGGAGGAGTCCTACTCCCACCGGGAGTAGGATTCCCCCCTTCCAAGTAGTAGGAGTAGGAGTCAAGGAAAGGGGAGAGAGAAGAGAAGGAAGGAGGGGGCGCAGCCCCTCCCCCTAGTCCAAATCGGACTAGGCCTTGGGGGGCGTGCAGCCTCTCCTCTCTCTTTCCCCTAAAGCCCAATAAGGCCCATATACTCCCCGGCGAATTCCCGTAACTCCCCGGTACTCCGAAAAATACCCGAATCACTCGGAACCTTTCCGATGTCCGAATTCCCGTAACTCCCCGGTACTCCGAAAAATACTCCGAACTACCTTTGGTACATCAAAAACACAAACACTCATAATATAACCGTCATCGAACATTAAGCGTGCGGACCCTACGGGTTCGAGAACAATGTAGACATGACCGAGACACGTCTCCGGTCAATAACCAATAGCGGAACCTGGATGCTCATATTGGCTCCCACATATTCTACGAAGATCTTTATCGGTCAAACCGCATAACAACATACGTTGTTCCCTTTGTCATCGGTATGTTACTTGCGCGAGATTCGATCGTCGGTATCTCAATACCTAGTTCAATCTCGTTACCGGCAAGTCTCTTTACTCATTCCGTAATACATCATCTCGCAACTAACTCATTAGTCACAATGCTTGCAAGGCTTATAGTGATGTGCATTACCGAGAGGGCCCAGAGATACCTCTCCGACAATCGGAGTGACAAATCCTAATCTCGAAATACGCCAACCCAACAAGTACCTTCGGAGACATCTGTAGAGCACCTTTATAATCACCCAGTTACGTTGTGACATTTGGTAGCACACAAAGTGTTCCTCCGGTAAACGGTTGCATAATCTCATAGTCATAGGAACATGTATAAGTCATGAAGAAAGCAATAGCAACATACTAAACGATCAAGTGCTAAGCTAACGGAATGGGTCAAGTCAATCACATCATTCTCCTAATGATGTGACCCCGTTAATCAAATGACAACTCATGTCTATGGCTAGGAAACATAACCATCTTTGATCAACGAGCTAGTCAAGTAGAGGCATACTAGTGACACTGTGTTTGTCTATGTATTCACACATGTATCATGTTTCCGGTTAATACAATTCTAGCATGAATAATAAACATTTATCATGATATAAGGAAATAAATAATAACTTTATTATTGCCTCTAGGGCATATTTCCTTCAGTCTCCCACTTGCACTAGAGTCAATAATGTCCTTGATGCACCGCTAGGTGACAGACCTATTGCAGGAGCAGATGCAGACGTTATGAACGTTTGGGTAGCTCAATTTGATGACTACTTGATAGTTTAGTGCACCATGCTTAACGGCTTAGAATCGGGACTTCAAAGACGTTTTGAACGTCATGGACCATATGAGATGTTCCAGGAGTTGAAGTTAATATTCCAAGCAAATACCCGAGTTGAGAGATATGAAGTCTCCAACAAGTTCTATAGCTAAAAGATGGAGGAGAATAGCTCAAGCAGTGAGCATGTGCTCAGATTGTCTGGGTACTACAATCGCTTGAATCAAGTGGGAGTTAATCTTCCAGATAAAATAGTGATTGACAGAATTCTCTAGTCACCATCACCAAGTTAGTAGAACTTCGTGATGAACTATAGTATGTAAGGGATGACGAAAGTAATTCCCGAGCTCTTCGCGATGCTGAAATCGACGAAGGTAGAAATCAAGAGAGAGCATCAAGTGTTGATGGTTAACAAGACCACTAGTTTCAAGAAAAGGGCAAAGGGATAGAAGGGGAACTTCAAAAAGAACGGCAAGCAAGTTGCTACACAAGTGAAGAAGCCCAAGTCTGTACCTAAGCCTGAGACTAAGTGCTTCTACTGCAAAGGGACTGGTCACTGGAAGCGGAACTGCCCCAAGTATTTGGTGGATAAGAAGGATGGCAAAGTGAACAAAGGTATATTGGATATACATGTTATTGATGTGTACTTACTAGTGTTTATAGCAACCCCTCAGTATTCGATACTGGTTCAGTTGCTAAAGAGTAGTAACTCGAAACGGGAGTTGCATGAACATAAACTAGTTAAGGATGAAGTGACGATGTGTATTGGAAGTGGTTCCAAGATTGATATGATCATCATCGCACACTCCCTATACTTTCGGGATTAGTGTTGAACCTAAATAAGTGTTATGTGGTGTTTGCGTTGAGCATGAATATGATTTGATCATGTTTGTTGCAATACGGTTATTCATTTAAATTAGAGAATAATTGTTGTTCTGTTTACATGAATAAAACCTTCTATGGTCATACACGCAATAAAATGGTTTGTTGGATCTCGATCGTAGTGATACACATATTCATAATAATGAAGCCAAAAGATGCAAAGTTAATAATGATAGTGCAACTTATTTGTGGCACTGCCGTTTAGGTCATATTGGTGTAAAGCACATGAAGAAACTCCATACTGATGGGATTTTGGAATCACTTGATGCTTGCGAACCATGCCTCATGGGCAAGATGACTAATACGCCGTTCTCTGGAACTATGGAGACAGCAACAGATTTGTTGGAAATCATACATACAGATGTATGTGGTCCGATGAATATTGAGGCTCGTAGCAGGTATCATTAATTTCTGACCTTCACAGATGATTTGAGCAGATATGGGTATATCTACTTAATGAAACAGAAGTCTGAAACATTTGAAAAATTCATATAATTTCAGAGTGAAGTGGAAAATCATCGTAACAAGAAAATAAAGTTTCTACGATCTGATCGTGGAGAAGAGTATTTGAGTTACGAGTATGGCCTTCAGTTAAAACAATGTGAAATAGTTTCACTACTCACGCCACCTGGAACACCACAGTGTAATGGTGTGTCCGAACATCGTAACCGTACTTTATTAGATATGGTGCGATATATGATGTCTCTTACCGATCTACCACTATTGTTTTGGGGTTATGCATTAGAGACAGCTGCATTCACGTTAAATAGGGCACCATCTAAAATCCGTTGAGACGACGGCTTATGAACTGTGGTTTGGCAAGAAACCAAAGTTGTCGTTTCTTAAAGTTTTGGCTGCGGTGCTTATGTGAAAAAGCTTCAACCTGATAAGCTCGAACCCAAATCGGAGAAATGTATCTTCATAGGATACCCAAAGGAGACTGTTGGGTACACCTTCTATCACAGATCTGAAGGCAAGACATTCGTTGCTAAGAATGGATCCTATCTAGAGAAGGAGTTTCTCTCGAAAGAAGTGAGTGGGAGGAAAGTAGAACTTGATGAGGTAACTGTACCTGCTCCCTTATTGGAAAGTAGTTCATCACAGAAAACGGTTCCTGTGACGACTATACCAATGAGTGAGGAAGTTAATGATGATGATCATGAAATTTCAGATCAAGTTGTTACTAAACCTCGTAGGTCAACCAGAGTAAGATCCGCACCAGAGTGGTACGGTAATCCTGTTCTGGAGGTTATGTTACTAGACCATGACGAACCTACGAACTATGAAGAAGCGATGGTGAGCCCAGATTCCACAAAATGGCTTGAGGCCATGAAATCTGAGATGAGATCCATGTATGAGAACAAAGTATGGACTTTGATTGACTTGCCCAATGATCGGCGAGCCATTGAGATTAAATGGATCTTCAAGAGGAAGACGGACGCTGATAGTAGTGTTACTATCTACAAAGCTAGAATCGTCGCAAAAGGTTTTCGACAAGTTTAAAGTGTTGACTACGATGAGAGTTTCTCACTCGTATCTATGCTTAAGTCTGTCCGAATCATATTAGCAGTTGCCGCATTTTATGGCAAATGGATAAACAAAACTGCATTCCTTAATGGATTTATTAAAGAAGAGTTGTATATGATGCAACTAGAAGGTTTTGTCAATCCTAAAGGTGCTAACAAAATATGCAAGCTCCAGCGATCCATCTATGGACTGGTGCAAGCATCTTAGAGTTGGAATATACGCTTTGATAAGTTGATCAAAGCATATAGTTTTATACAGACTTGCGGTGAAGCCTGTATTTACAAGAAAGTGAGTGGGAGCACTACAGCATTTCTGATAAGTATATGTGAATGACATATTGTTGATCGGAAATAATGTAGAATTATTCTGCAAAGCATAAAGGAGTGTTTGAAAGGAGTTTTTCAAAGAAAGACCTCGGTGAAGCTGTTTACATATTGAGCATCAAGATCTATAGAGATAGATCAAGATGCTTGATAAGTTTTTTCAATGAGTACATACCTTAACAAGATTTTGAAGTGGTTCAAAATGGAACAGTCAAAGAAAGAGTTTCTTGCCTATGTTACAAGGTGTGAAATTGAGTAAGACTCAAAGCCCGACCACGGTAGAATATAGAAAAAGAATGAAAGTCATTCCCTATGCCTCGGCCATAGGTTCTATAAAGTATTCCATGCTGTGTACCAGATCTATTGTATACCCTACACTGATTTTAGCAAGGGAGTACAATAGTGATCTAGGAGTAGATCACTGGACAGCGGTCAAAATTATCCTTACTGGAATAAGGATATGTTTCTCGATTATGGAAGTGACAAAAGGTTCGTCGTAAAGGGTTACATCGATGCAAGTTTTGACACTAATCTAGATGACTCTAAGTCTCGGTCTAGATACATATTGAAAGTGGGAGCAATTAGCTAGAGTAGCTCCGTGCAGAGCATTGTAGACATAGAAATTTGCAAAATACTTACGGATCTGAATGTGACAGACCCGTTGACTAAAATTATCTCACAAGCAAAACATGATCACACCTTAGTACTCTTTGGGTGTTAATCACATAGCGATGTGAACTAGATTACTGACTCTAGTAAACCCTTTGGGTGTTGGTCACATGACGATGTGAACTATGGGTGTTAATCACATGGTGATGTGAACTATTGATGTTAAATCACATAGCGATGTGAACTAGATTATTGACTCTAGTGCAAGTGGGAGACTGAAGGAAATATGCCCTAGAGGCAATAATAAAGTTATTATTTATTTCCGTATATCATGATAAATATTTATTATTCATGCTAGAATTGTATTAACCGGAAACATGATACATGTGTGAATACATAGACAAACACAGTGTCACTAGTATGCCTCTACTTGACTAGCTCGTTGATCAAAGATGGTTATGTTTCCTAGCCATAGACATGAGTTGTCATTTGATTAACGGGATCACATCATTAGGAGAATGATGTGATTGACTTGACCCATTCCGTTAGCTTAGCACTCGATCGTTTAGTATGTTGCTATTGCTTTCTTCATGACTTATACATGTTCCTATGACTATGAGATTATGCAACTCCTGTTTACCGGAGGAACACTTTGTGTGCTACCAAACGTCACAACGTAACTGGGTGATTATAAAGGTGCTCTACAGGTGTCTCCGAAGGTACTTGTTGGGTTGGCGTATTTCGAGATTAGGATTTGTCACTCCGATTGTCGGAGAGGTATCTCTGGGCCCTCTCGGTAATGCACATCACTTAAGCCTTGCAAGCATTGTAACTAATGAGTTAGTTGCGGGATGATGTATTACGGAATGAGTAAAGAGACTTGCCGGTAACGAGATTGAACTAGGTATTAAGATACCGACGATTGAATCTCGGGCAAGTAACATACCGATGACAAAGGGAAAAACGTATGTTGTTATGCGGTTTGACCGATAAAGATCTTCGTAGAATATGTGGGAGCCAATATGGGCATCCAGGTCCCGCTATTGGTTATTGACCGGAGACGTGTCTCGGTCATGTCTACATAGTTCTCGAACCCGTAGGGTCCGCACGCTTAACGTTACGATGACAGTTTTATTATTAGTTTATGAGTTTTGATATACCGAAGGAGTTTGGAGTCCCGGATGAGATCGGGGACATGACGAGGAGTCTCGAAATGGTCGAGACATAAAGATCGATATATTGGACGACTATATTTGGACATCGGAAAGGTTCCGAGTGATTCGGGCATTTTTCGGAGTATCGGAGAGTTACGGGAATTCGTATTGGGCCTTAATGGGCCATACGGGAAAGGAGAGAAAGGCCCCAAAGGGTGGCCGCACCCCTCCCCATGGACTAGTCCGAATTGGACTAGGGAGGGGGGGCGCCCCCTTCCTTCCTTCTCCTTCTCCCTTCCCTTCTCCTACTCCAACAAGGAAAGGAGGAGTCCTACTCCCGGTGGGAGTAGGACTCCCCCCTTGGCGCGCCCTCCTCCTAGGCCGGCGGCCTTCCCCCTTGCTCCTTTATATACGGGGGCAGGGGGGCACCCCATAGACACAACAATTGATCTATTGATCTCTTAGCCGTGTGCGGTGCCCCCTCCACCATATTACACCTCGATAATATCATAGCGGTGCTTAGGCGAAGCCCTGCGTCGGTAGAACATCATCATCGTCACCACGCCGTCGTGTTGACGAAACTCTCCCTCAACACTCGGCTGGATCGGAGTTCGAGGGACGTCATCGAGCTGAACGTGTGCTGAACTCGGAGGTGCCGTACGTTCGGTACTTGATCGGTCGGATCGTGAAGACGTACGACTACATCAACCGCGTTGTGTTAACGCTTCCGCTTTCGGTCTGCGAGGGTACGTAGACAACACTCTCCCTTCTCGTTGCTATGCATCACCATGATCTTGCGTGTTTGTAGGAATTTTTTTGAATTACTACGTTCCCCAACAATGGTATCAGAGCCAAGTTTTATGCGTTGATGTTATATGCACGAGAAGAACACAAGTGAGTTGTGGGCGATATAAGTCATACTGCTTACCAGCATGTCATATTTTGGTTCAGCGGTATTGTGAGATGAAGCGGTCCGGACCGACATTACGCGTACACTTACGCGAGACTGGTTTCACCGTTGCGAGCACTTGTTGCTTAAAGGTGACTGGCGGGTGTCTGTCTCTCTCACTTTAGTTGAACCGAGTGTGGCTACGCCCGGTCCTTGCGAAGGTTAAAACAGCACCAACTTGACAAACTATCGTTGTGGTTTTGATGCGTAGGTAAGAACGGTTCATGCTAAGCCCGTAGCAGCCACGTAAAACTTGCAACAACAAAGTATAGGACGTCTAACTTGTTTTTGCAGGGCATGTTGTGATGTGATATGGTCAAGACATGATGCTATATTTTATTGTATGAGATGATCATGTTTTGTAACCAAGTTATCGGCAACTGGCAGGAGCCATATGGTTGTCGCTTTATTGTATACAATGCAATCGCCATGTAATTGTTTTACTTTATGTAGCGACCAGACCTCAAATGGCCTGTGCTGCTGTGCACCAGTGTCATCCCTGGATCAGTAATGCTGACACGCACAGTACAAATGGAGGATTTATAACAGAGTAGCAATCACACACTTATTACATCGAATATCTCCGAAGAGATTAAGTATAATAAACATGGCTTAAGGCCATCTAATAACGATAACAGCGGAAGACTTGGAAGATAAGTGAGTCCATCAACTCCAGCGGCATCACTGAGTATAAGACCACGACCTAAGGCACCTTACTCGTCGTCTGAAAAGTCTGCAACATGAAACGTTGCAGCCCGAAAACGGGTCAGCACATAGAATATGCTAGCAAAGTAGCACATAGAGAATAATGAACAATGGTAAGGCTATACTACTTGCATATATGGCTGGTGGAAAGCTCTATGGTTACAGTTTTTGCGAAAAGCCAATTTTATCCTACTGCAAAGGAATAAATTTTATTTAACTATCATGGTGGTTGAAACATTGAGAAGGTACCTCCAACTCAATCCCAATTAAGTATCATCATTAACCCAACAAAATTTATTATAAGTATCACGGTGATGAGATTCAAATGATAATCCAGGTACTAGATACTCAAGTTGTCCATAACCGGGGACACGGCTAATCATGATCAGTTTGTACACTCTGCAGAGGTTTGCGCACTTTTCCCCACAAGACTCGATCGCCTCCGCTTGATTCTCGCACTGCATGATCTTTGAGAAACGGATGACCGAGACACAGTCTTTCAGAAACAATCACTCTTTACTCTGGATGGACCGGTACACCTACTTTCCCCTACATCTGCTAGTCCACCTCTTCAAGAGATCCTGTAACCTACTCAGCTATGCTAGAGCCCATAATAGCTTGTGGCTGCACACGGAAGTTTCTAGCATGAATAATCTTATGATCCCTTTGAGCCTGGGTGGCGGACCTTATACAAACAGACAACACTGGGTTCTCCAGGTGCCTCAATCCACCCAGATGTGAGTTTTAGTTGCCACCTTAGGTAAACCATTATTAACAATCTCACATCTGTCATGGATATCTCTCAAACCCAATCCACATCTACGAGCATAGCATGGCGATAATAAAAGCAACGTAGAAGTAACTCCCAAGGGTTTGATAAAAGAACAGGTAATAGGTACTACCTCAACTACTTCCCAATACCCACAATTTAATTAGATCCTAACCATGCAAGTGTTTGAGGAAAATAGATCTAATGCAATAAAACTGGGTATGAACGGGGTATGATCAAAGTGTTACTTGCCTTGCTGATGATCCGCAAAACCTAACGAGTCGAAGTAACAAGCGGCACACTCCGGGTACTCTATCGCAAACAAACAAGCATACAATCAGTACTCATCTAATGCACAGGTAAAACTCGAATGAAAGATCCAACCAGAAAGTTCAACTTAAGAACTCCGGTTTGCAAAAAGAATCAACTCAAAAGAAGCAACGAAAGTCAAACGGCGAAAGAAAGAAACTTCGTTTGCTAATCTGGATCTAGGTCAAATTTTACTGTAGCAAAAACTTGTTTGAGTAGGTTAAACGGAAAGAGAATTTCGAGATGAAACTCTAGGCGCTTGAATCGCCTGATTCCGATAAACGAGCGAGAAGTTAAACAGATTCGAAAATTCGATCAGAAATCGAATCCGAGAAAATAACGAGAAAATCCGACGAAAAAGAAAAACGGACGAACGGTTAAATAACGGACGTTCGTTAACAGAGAAAAACCGATGAACGCGTTCGTTAAAACGAACGGTTCGGTGAACGCTCGCGAAATAAGAAAACCGAAAAAAACCGATCTAGGGTTTTTTTTAAAACAAAAGGTTTTTTTTTACAGAAAACCGGTCAATCGACGAAACGGGGCAGCGGCAGTACCTCGTCGGGGCTCCGGCGAGGCTCCGGCGGGGCTCCGGGCTCGGGCGGCGGGGTGCGGGGCTCGGGGGGCGCGAGGGGCGGCGGCTCCGGCTCCCGGCGGCGGCGGCGGTCGAGGCAACCGGCGGCGGCGGCGGCGGGCGATGCGGGCGGCGGCGGCGGCTCGGGTGAGGAGAGAAGAGAGGGGGGTATATAAGGAGGGGGGCGGCGACTTGGGGAAGGGGTCGGCCGGCGGTGGCGTGCGGCGGCCGGACTCGGGCGGCGCGGTCCCGTGCGGGAGGAGGAGAGGCCGCGGGCGGGCCGTCGGCTGGGCCTTTGGCCCAGTCGGCGCGGGCGCGTTTTTTTTAAATAAGTTCCGCGGAAAATATTGCGTAGAAAAATAAATAAAAATCAGAAAAATATGAAATAAATTTTCCCCGTCTAGTTAGAAAATCTAGAATAGGGTGAACATTTTTAAAATCAACAAATAATATTTGGAAACATGCATATTTTTAAATGCAATAAAAATTGCAAATAAAATCCGAATAATTTCAAATAATGATTTTAACATTTTTCCTCCAGTATTTCAATTGTTTTGGAGAAGTCATATTTTCTCCTCTCGTTTATTTAAAATGAAATATTTTTCCGGAGAGAAAAATAATTAAAATCCCAATCCTCGTTTGAAAAATCAAATAAGAAAATTCGAGAAAAATCCCCAACTCTCTCCGAGGGTCCTTGAGTTGCTTAGGATTTATCGAGGATTTGTCAAAATGCAACAAAGCATGATATGCAAATGATGATCTATGTATAACATTCCAAATTGAAAATTTGGGATGTTACACTTTATCACTAAGCGGTAGCGATAGTCGTAAAAGCAATAGTTGGCGAGACGACAAGGATGCTACGATGGAGATCATGGTGTCGCGCCGGTGACGATGGTGATCATGACGGTGCTTCGGAGATGGAGATCACAAGCACAAGATGATGATGGCCATATCATATCACTTATATTGATTGCATGTGATGTTTATCTTTTATGCATCTTATCTTGCTTTGATTGACGGTAGCATTATAAGATGATCTCTCACTAAAAATTTCAAGATAAAAGCGTTCTCCCTGAGTATGCACCGTTGCGAAAGTTCTTCGTGCTGAGACACCACGTGATGATCGGGTGTGATAGGCTCTACGTTCAAATACAACGGGTGCAAAACAGTTGCACACGCGGAATACTCATGTTAAACTTGACGAGCCTAGCATATGCAGATATGGCCTCGGAACACTGAGACCGAAAGGTCGAGCGTGAATCATATAGTAGATATGATCAACATAGTGATGTTCACAATTGAAAACTACTCCATTTCACGTGATGATCGGTTATGGTTTAGTTGATTTGGATCACGTAATCACTTAGATGATTAGAGAGATGTCTATCTAAGTGGGAGTTCTTAAGTAATATGATTAATTGAACTTAAATTTATCATGAACTTAGTCCTGATAGTATTTTTGCAAATTATGTTGTAGATCAATAGCTCGCGTTGTTGCTTCCTTGTGTTTATTTTTGATATGTTCCTAGAGAAAATTATGTTGAAAGATGTTAGTAGCAAAGATGCGGATTGGATCTGTGATCTGAGGATTATCCTCATTGCTGCACAGAAGAATTATGTCCTTGATGCACTGCTAGGTGACAGACCTATTGCAGGAGCAGATGCAGACGTTATGAACGTTTGGCTAGCTCAATTTGACGACTACTTGATAGTTTAGTGCACCATGCTTAACGGCTTAGAATCAGGACTTCAAAGACGTTTTGAACGTCATGGACCATATGAGATGTTCCAGGAGTTGAAGTTAATATTCCAAGCAAATACCCGAGTTGAGAGATATGAAGTCTCCAACAAGTTCTATAGCTAAAAGATGGAGGAGAATAGCTCAAGCAGTGAGCATGTGCTCAGATTGTCTGGGTACTACAATCGCTTGAATCAAGTGGGAGTTAATCTTCCAGATAAAATAGTGATTGACAGAATTCTCTAGTCACCATCACCAAGTTAGTAGAACTTCGTGATGAACTATAGTATGTAAGGGATGACGAAAGTAATTCCCGAGCTCTTCGCGATGATGAAATCGACGAAGGTAGAAATCAAGAAAGAGCGTCAATAGTTGATGGTTAACAAGACCACTAGTTTCAAGAAAAGGGCAAAGGGATAGAAGGGGAACTTCAAAAAGAACGGCAAGCAAGTTGCTACACAAGTGAAGAAGCCCAAGTCTGTACCTAAGCCTGAGACTAAGTGCTTCTACTGCAAAGGGACTGGTCACTGGAAGCGGAACTGCCCCAAGTATTTGGTGGATAAGAAGGATGGCAAAGTGAACAAAGGTATATTGGATATACATGTTATTGATGTGTACTTACTAGTGTTTATAGCAACCCCTCAGTATTCGATACTGGTTCAGTTGCTAAAGAGTAGTAACTCGAAACGGGAGTTGCATGAACATAAACTAGTTAAGGATGAAGTGACGATGTGTATTGGAAGTGGTTCCAAGATTGATATGATCATCATCGCACACTCCCTATACTTTCGGGATTAGTGTTGAACCTAAATAAGTGTTATTTGGTGTTTGCGTTGAGCATGAATATGATTTGATCATGTTTGTTGCAATACGGTTATTCATTTAAATTAGAGAATAATTGTTTTTCTGTTTACATGAATAAAACCTTCTATAGTCATACACCCAATAAAATGGTTTGTTGGATCTCGATCGTAGTGATACACATATTCATAATAATGAAGCCAAAAGATGCAAAGTTAATAATGATAGTGCAACTTATTTGTGGCACTGCCGTTTAGGTCATATTGGTGTAAAGCACATGATGAAACTCCATACTGATGGGATTTTGGAATCACTTGATTATGAATCACTTGATGCTTGCGAACCATGCCTCATGGGCAAGATGACTAATACGCCGTTCTCCGGAACTATGGAGAGAGCAACAGATTTGTTGGAAATCATACATACAGATGTATGTGGTCCGATGAATATTGAGGCTCGTAGCAGGTATCATTAATTTCTGACCTTCACAGATGATTTGAGCAGATATGGGTATATCTACTTAATGAAACAGAAGTCTGAAACATTTGAAAAATTCATATAATTTCAGAGTGAAGTGGAAAATCATCGTAACAAGAAAATAAAGTTTCTACGATCTGATCGTGGAGAAGAGTATTTGAGTTACGAGTATGGCCTTCAGTTAAAACAATGTGAAATAGTTTCACTACTCACGCCACCTGGAACACCACAGTGTAATGGTGTGTCCGAACATCGTAACCGTACTTTATTAGATATGGTGCGATATATGATGTCTCTTACCGATCTACCACTATTGTTTTGGGGTTATGCATTAGAGACAGCTGCATTCACGTTAAATAGGGCACCATCTAAAATCCGTTGAGACGACGGCTTATGAACTGTGGTTTGGCAAGAAACCAAAGTTGTCGTTTCTTAAAGTTTTGGCTGCGATGCTTATGTGAAAAAGCTTCAACCTGATAAGCTCGAACCCAAATCGGAGAAATGTATCTTCATAGGATACCCAAAGGAGACTGTTGGGTACACCTTCTATCACAGATCTGAAGGCAAGACATTCGTTGCTAAGAATGGATCCTATCTAGAGAAGGAGTTTCTCTCGAAAGAAGTGAGTGGGAGGAAAGTAGAACTTGATGAGGTAACTGTACCTGCTCCATAATTGGAAAGTAGTTCATCACAGAAAACGGTTCCTGTGACGACTATACCAATGAGTGAGGAAGTTAATGATGATGATCATGAAATTTCAGATCAAGTTGTTACTAAACCTCGTAGGTCAACCAGAGTAAGATCCGCACCAGAGTGGTACGGTAATCCTGTTCTGGAGGTTATGTTACTAGACCATGACGAACCTACGAACTATGAAGAAGCGATGGTGAGCCCAGATTCCACAAAATGGCTTGAGGCCATGAAATCTGAGATGAGATCCATGTATGAGAACAAAGTATGGACTTTGATTGACTTGCCCAATGATCGGCGAGCCATTGAGATTAAATGGATCTTCAAGAGGAAGACGGACGCTGATAGTAGTGTTACTATCTACAAAGCTAGAATCGTCGCAAAAGGTTTTCGACAAGTTTAAAGTGTTGACTACGATGAGAGTTTCTCACTCGTATCTATGCTTAAGTCTGTCCGAATCATGTTAGCAGTTGCCGCATTTTATGGCAAATGGATAAACAAAACTGCATTCCTTAATGGATTTATTAAAGAAGAGTTGTATATGATGCAACTAGAAGGTTTTGTCAATCCTAAAGGTGCTAACAAAATATGCAAGCTCCAGCGATCCATCTATGGACTGGTGCAAGCATCTCAGAGTTGGAATATACGCTTTGATAAGTTGATCAAAGCATATAGTTTTATACAGACTTGCGGTGAAGCCTGTATTTACAAGAAAGTGAGTGGGAGCACTACATCATTTCTGATAAGTATATGTGAATGACATATTGTTGATCGGAAATAATGTAAAATTATTCTGCAAAGCATAAAGGAGTGTTTGAAAGGAGTTTTTCAAAGAAAGACCTCGGTGAAGCTGCTTACATATTGAGCATCAAGATCTATAGAGATAGATCAAGATGCTTGATAAGTTTTTTCAATGAGTACATACCTTAACAAGATTTTGAAGTGGTTCAAAATGGAACAGTCAAAGAAAGAGTTTCTTGCCTATGTTACAAGGTGTGAAATTGAGTAAGACTCAAAGCCCGACCACGGTAGAATATAGAAAAAGAATGAAAGTCATTCCCTATGCCTCGGCCATAGGTTCTATAAAGTATTCCATGCTGTGTACCAGATCTATTGTATACCCTACACTGATTTTAGCAAGGGAGTACAATAGTGATCTAGGAGTAGATCACTGGACAGCGGTCAAAATTATCCTTACTGGAATAAGGATATGTTTCTCGATTATGGAAGTGACAAAAGGTTCGTCGTAAAGGGTTACATTGATGCAAGTTTTGACACTAATCTAGATGACTCTAAGTCTCAGTCTAGATACATATTGAAAGTGGGAGCAATTAGCTAGAGTAGCTCCGTGCAGAGCATTATAGACATAGAAATTTGCAAAATACTTACGGATCTGAATGTGACAGACCCGTTGACTAAAATTATCTCACAAGCAAAACATGATCACACCTTAGTACTCTTTGGGTGTTAATCACATAGCGATGTGAACTAGATTACTGACTCTAGTAAACCCTTTGGGTGTTGGTCACATGACGATGTGAACTATGGGTGTTAATCACATGGTGATGTGAACTATTGATGTTAAATCACATAGCGATGTGAACTAGGTTATTGACTCTAGTGCAAGTGGGAGACTGAAGGAAATATGCCCTAGAGGCAATAATAAAGTTATTATTTATTTCCTTATATCATGATAAATGTTTATTATTCATGCTAGAATTGTATTAACCGGAAACATGATACATGTGTGAATACATAGACAAACACAGTGTCACTAGTATGCCTCTACTTGACTAGCTCGTTGATCAAAGATGGTTATGTTTCCTAGCCATAGACATGAGTTGTCATTTGATTAACGGGATCACATCATTAGGAGAATGATGTGATTGACTTGACCCATTCCGTTAGCTTAGCACTCGATCGTTAAGTATGTTGCTATTGCTTTCTTCATGACTTATACATGTTCCTATGACTATGAGATTATGCAACTCCCGTTTACCGGAGGAACACTTTGTGTGTTACCAAACGTCACAACGTAACTGGGTGATTATAAAGGTGCTCTACAGGTGTCTCCGAAGGTACTTGTTGGGTTGGCGTATTTCGAGATTAGGATTTGTCACTCCGATTGTCGGAGAGGTATCTCTGGGCCCTCTCGGTAATGCACATCACTTAAGCCTTGCAAGCATTGTAACTAATGAGTTAGTTGCGGGATGATGTATTACGGAACGAGTAAAGAGACTTGCCGGTAACGAGATTGAACTAGGTATTAAGATACCTATGATCGAATCTCGGGCAAGTAACATACCGATGACAAAGGGAAAAACGTATGTTGTTATGCGGTTTGACCGATAAAGATCTTCGTAGAATATGTGGGAGCCAATATGGGCATCCAGGTCCCGCTATTGGTTATTGACCGGAGACGTGTCTCGGTCATGTCTACATAGTTCTCGAACCCGTAGGGTCCGCACGCTTAACGTTACGATGACAGTTTTATTATGAGTTTATGAGTTTTGATGTACCGAAGGAGTTCGGAGTCCCGGATGAGATCGGGGACATGACGAGGAGTCTCGAAATGGTCGAGACGTAAAGATCGATATATTGGACAACTATATTTGGACATCGGAAAGGTTCCGAGTGATTCAGGTATTTTTCGGAGTACCGGAGAGTTACGGGAATTCGTATTGGGCCTTAATGGGCCATACGGGAAAGGAGAGAAAGGCCCCAAAGGGTGGCCGCACCCCTCCCCATGGACTAGTCCGAATTGGACTAGGGAGGGGGGCGCCCCCTTCCTTCCTTCTCCTACTCCAACAAGGAAAGGAGGAGTCCTACTCCCGGTGGGAGTAGGACTCCCCCCTTGGCGCGCCCTCCTCCTAGGCCGGCCGCCTTCCCCTTGCTCCTTTATATACGGGGGCAGGGGTCACCCCATAGACACAACAATTGATCTATTGATCTCTTAGCCGTGTGCGGTGCCCCCCTCCACCATATTACACCTCGATAATATCGTAGCGGTGCTTAGGCGAAGCCCGTCATCATCGTCACCACGCCGTCGTGCTGACGAAACTCTCCCTCAACACTCGACTGGATCGGAGTTCGAGGGACGTCATCGAGTTGAACGTGTGCTGAACTCGGTGGTGCCGTACGTTCGGTACTTGATCGGTCGGATCGTGAAGACGTACGACTACATCAACCGCGTTGTGTTAACGCTTCCGCTTTCGGTCTACGAGGATACGTAGACAACACTCTCCCCTCTCGTTGCTATGCAACACCATGATCTTGCGTGTTCGTAGGATTTTTTTTGAAATTACTACGTTCCCCAACGTAACACCCATAGTTCACATCGTCATGTGACCAACACCCAAAGGGTTTACTAGAGTCAATAATCTAGTTCACATCGCTATGTGATTAACACCCAAAGAGTACTAAGGTGTGATCATGTTTTGCTTGTGAGAGAAGTTTAGTCAACGGATCTGTCACATTCAGATCCGTATGTATTTTGCCAATTTTTATGTCAACAATGCTCATCACGAAGCTACTCTAGCTAATTGCTCCAACTTTCAATATGTATCCAGATTGAGACTTAGAGTCATCTGGATCAGTGTCAAAATTTCCATCGACGTAACCCTTTACGACGAACCTTTTTGTCACCTCCATAATCGAGAAACATATCCCTATTCCACTAAGGATAATTTTGACCGCTGTCTAGTGATCTACTCCTAGATCACTATTGTACTCCCTTGCCTAAATCAGTGTAGGGTATGCAATAGATCTGGTACACAGCATGGCATACTTTATAGAACCTATGGCCAAGGCATAGGGAATGTCTTTCATTCTCTTTCTATCTTCTGCCGTGGTCAGGCTTTGAGTCTTACTCAACTTCACACCTTGTAACACATGCAAGAACTCGTTCTTTGACTGTTCCAATTTGAACTACTTCAAAATCTTGTCAAGGTATGTACTCATTGAAAAAACTTATCAAGCGTTTTGATCTATCTCTATAGATCTCGATGCTCAATATGTAAGCAGCTACACCGAGGTCTTTATTTGAAAAACTCCTTTATGCTTTGCAGAATAATTCTACATTATTTCCGATCAACAATATGTCATTCACATATACTTATCAGAAATGTTGTAGTGCTCCCACTCACTTTCTTGTAAATACAGGCTTCACCACAAGTCTGTATAAAACTATATGCTTTGATCAACTTATCAAAGCGTATATTCCAACTCTGTGATGCTTGCACCAGTCCATAGATGGATCGCTGGAGCTTGCATATTTTGTTATCACCTTTAGGATTGGTAAAACCTTCTGGTTGCATCATATACAACTCTTCTTTAAGAAATCCATTTAAGGAATGTAGTTTTGACATCCATTTGCCAGAAATATGGTAATTTGCTAACATGATTCAGACAGACTTAAGCATCGCTACGAGTGAGAAAATCTCATTGTAGTCAACATCTTGAACTTTGTCAAAAACCTTTTTGGACAAGTCTAGCTTTGTAGATAGTAACACTACTATCAAAGTCCGTCTTCCTCTTGAAGATCCATTTAATCTCAATGGCTCGCCGATCATTGGGCAAGTCAATCAAAGTCCATACTTTGTTCTCATACATGGATCCCATCTCAGGTTTCATGGCCTCAAGCCATTTTGCGGAATCTGGGCTCATCATCGCTTCCTCATAGTTCGTAGGTTCGTCATGGTCAAGTAACATGACCTCCAGAACAGGATTACCGTACCACTCTGGTTCGGATCTTACTCTGGTTGACCTACGAGGTTCGGTAGCAACTTGGTCTGAAGTTTCATGATCATTATCATTAGCTTCCTCACTAATTGGTGTAGGTGTCATAGGAACCGGTTTCTGTGATGAACTACTTTCCAATAAGGGAGCAGGTACAGTTACCTCATCAAGTTCTACTTTCCTCCCACTCACTTCTTTCGAGAGAAACTCCTTCTCTAGAAAGGATCCATTCTTAGCAACGAATATCTCGCCTTCGGATCTGTGATAGAAGGTGTACCCAACTGTCTCCTTTGGGTATCCTATGAAGACACATTTCTCCGATTTGGGTTTGAGCTTATCAGGTTGAAACTTTTTTCTTGTAAGCATCGCAACCCCAAACTTTAAGAAATGACAACTTTGGTTTCTTGCCAAACCACAGTTCATATGGTGTCATCTCAACGGATTTAGATGGTGCCCTTTTTAACGTGAAAGCAGCTGTCTCTAATGCATAACCCCAAAACTATAGTGGTAAATCGGTAAGAAACATCATAGATTGCACTATATCCAATAAAGTACGGTTATGACGTTCAGACACACCATTATGCTATGGTGTTCCAGGTGGCACGAATTTTTGAAATTATTCCACATTGTTTTAATTGAAGTCCAAACTTGTAACTCAAATATTTGTCTCCGCGATCAGATCGTAGAAACTTTATTTTCTTGTCACGATGATTTTCCACTTCACTCTGAAATTCTTTGAACTTTTCAAATGTTTCAGACTTATGTTTCATCAAGTAGATATACCTATATCTGCTCAAATCATCTGTGAAGGTCAGAAAATAACGATACCCGCCGCGAGCCTCAACACTCATCGGACCACATACATCCGTATGTATGATTTCCAACAAATCTGTTGCTTGCTCCATTGTTTCGGAGAACGGCGTTTTAGTCATCTTGCCCAGGAGGCATGGTTCGCAAGCATCAAGTGATTCATAATCAAGTGATTCCAAAAGCCCATCAGCATGGAGTTTCTTCATGCGCTTTACACCAATATGACCTAAACGGCAGTGCCACAAATAAGTTGCACTATCATTATTAACTTTGCATCTTTTAGCTTCAATATTATGAATATGTGTATCACTACAATCGAGATCCAACAAACCATTTTCATTGGGTGTATGACCATAGAAGGTTTTATTCATGTAAACAGAACAACAATTATTCTCTAATTTAAATGAATAACCGTATTGCAATAAACATGATCAAATCATATTCATGCTCAACGCTGTCGGCGTTCGCCCACGGCGTGGCTAAGCAAGCAGGCCGTACGGCCCATCTTCATCAACAAGGCATCCAAGACCCTCTCGAGGGTCCAAGCCTCGCGAGGCGGACGACGCAAGACCTCCTCTGGAGTGGCCTAGCCAGGCAGGCTCACGAGGAGTGGAGATATCAAGGCGGGGCAAAACCTCACGAGGCCCTCGTGACGTGAGCCATGACGAACGACACCAGGCGGGCGCCAGGCGCGCACAGCGTCCTTGTTTCCTCTTCGGTGCTAAGGAGGCCAGCGCAGGCGAGGAGTACCGAGGCATCAGGCAAAGGTTGCTATATTGGTGCAACGAGACCAAGACCCGGAGGACGGCAAGGCAGAGGTCATCATGGAGCCCAAGACGGCGTCGCCACCAGAGCTTTCTGCAGGCGAAGACCACTTTTGTCAGGATAGCTTGTACTAGCTGTCCCCCTTCAAATTTGCCCGCCGTTGTTGGCTCCCTTCCCGCTCGATATTTGGGAAGAGGACCAGGGCCTATATAAGTAGAGCTAGCCACCATAGTAGAGGCATCTCATCTTAGCTTGATCCAACCCGATCGAGAGCCTACCCTAGCCACAAGAGCACCTCAACCTCAGGAGGCTGTTCTTCCCTTGTACTGTTCATCATCAGCCTTAGTGGCAATCCACCACCACCACACCGGAGTAGGGTATTACACCACAACGGTGGCCCGAACCAGTATAAAACCCATGTCTCTCTGTGTTGCGAGTTCGTCGAGTTCGTCCGCGAGATCCTAGCGAGCTAGGGCGTAGATCGGTAGGAGGGAAAGACTTTGCGCGCACCCCAGTGTTCGAACCTTAGGGGTTTGCCGGAACCCCACATCCGACATTTGGCGCGCCAGGTAGGGGTGCGCCGTAGCTTCCCTTCCATCAGTTCGTCGCTCCGTCGTCTCCATGGCGGACGCTCGCCGTGTACGGCTGAGCGTCGGGCTGCCCTCACCGCTCGCGTCGCTCAGACGGCTCCCGTCGGCGGGCCACCTCGTCGTTCTCCGTCTCCCGTTGCCAACGCTGCCACCGGCACGACGGGGAACGAGCAGCAGGCGTCCTTGCTGCATCCTTCGGTGCGGCAGGATGGCCGCACCGCCACTCCATCACTGACCCCTGCCGGTTCTTCGTCTCACGTGCGCCGCGCTCCCATGGAGGCGCGGGCCGCGCTCCTCGCGGCGAACGAACTCCTGCGCTACCGCCCCGTCGACGACCTCTATGAGGAGTGGCTCGACCGTGTCGCCGAGCTCGTCCGCGCCGCATGGGGCTCTCCGGCGCCGTCCCTCTCTCTGCCTCCCCCTCAACCAGCCATGGGCGACGAGGATCATGGCGTGCCTCCACCACCTCTGCCCCAAGACGGCGCCTTGGCACCAAGGCGCGCGGCACCGCGGCGTGATCCGCCGCGCCCGGTGCCCGCGCGCGAAGAGAGAAGCTGCCAAGAAATCCCTCGGCTGCGAGAAGCCGCACCTGCGCTTCCCGCGCCGCCTCGTCAAGACCGCGCACCGCCCGGAGCGGCGCAGCACGGGCCTCGTCAAGACCAAGCTCCACCTCCGAAGCAGGCCCCGGCAACCATGGCTGGATGTCGTGCCTTCACCCCCGAGCTGCGTAGCGTCGCTTGACAGGCAAGTACAAGCTAGATCTGCCTCCTCGCTACGACGGCACCGCCGACCCCGCGGAGTTCCTGCAGCTTTATGAGCTGAGCATCGAAGCAGCCAACGGCGATGAAAAAGTCATGGCGAACTGGTTTCCCATGGCTCTCAAGGATGGAGCTCGCTCCTGGCTCCTGAACCTGCAGCACAGCTCGATCTCCTCCTGGGACGAGATGCGCGACCGCTTCGTTGCGAACTTCCAGGGCACTCGCGACCGCCCGCCGGCCGCCGGTGACCTGCGCCGCATCAAGCAACAACCGGGAGAGACCCTCCAGAAGTACATCCAACGCTTCAACAACACCCGCCTCAAGATCCCCAAGGTAACGGATGAGGCCATCATCTCCACGTTCTCAGACGGCGTTCGTGACGTCAAGATGAAGGAAGAGCTCGCCATCCATGAGGAGCTCTGCACCTCTCAGGAGCTGTTCAACCTGGTGACCAAGTGCGCAAGAGCTGAGGAGGGGCGCCTCTCTCTCCTTGAGCTGCCAGCCGCGGGCGCAGAGGAGAAGAAAGCCAAGGCCAAGGACGTGAAGCGCAAGGAGGCAACTATGCTCGCAGCGGAGCCCAACACCAAGCGGGGCAGAGATCAGCCCGAGTCTCCCAAGAATAGCCGACCGTTTTGCGCCTTCCACAACCTGAACACCCACAACACCAGCGACTGTCAAGAGCTCAAAGCCATACGAGAAGGACGCTTCGGTCGACGCCCCGAGCGTAGCGACCGGGGCTACGGCCGTGGAGGAGGACGCTGGGATGACCGTGGCCCGCGCCAGGAATGGCGCGACAGGCCTCGCGGGGACCGCTGGCAGGACCAACCTCGCGAGGGCGCCTGGAGGGATCAGCCTCGTGAGGATCGTCCCCAAGGCAACGCCGGTCTTCCCCCGCTGCCGCCACCAAGAAGGAACGACGACCACCATCAGGACGAGGGGGCTGGGGGCTTCCAGGAGCCGCGCGCAATCGCCTGCATCTTGGGCGGTGCCCAGGCCCCAGCCTCTCAGCGCATCTTCAAACAGTTTGCTCGCGAGGTGAACGCAGTGCTCCCCAAGCTCGAGGCCACGCGCCCGCTCAAGTGGTCCCAATGCACCATCACTTTCAACTTGGCAGATCAGCTCAAGTGTGCGGCCACCGCCAGTGCCCTCCCGATGTTGTGTTCCCTAGTCATCAGCAATGTGCAGGTTACCAAGACCCTCATCGACGGCGGCGCGGGGCTCAACGTCCTGTCCGTCGACACGTTTGACAATCTCCAAGTGCCATATGAACAGCTCCAGCCCACCAAGCCCTTCTCAGGAGTGACCGACGGTTCCACCACACCGATAGGGCAGGTCTGCCTGCCTATCACCTTCGGGGAGCGCAAGAACTACCGCACCGAGCTTACCGACTTCGACGTCGTGCACATTCGCCTATCGTACAATGCCATCCTCGGGTATCCAGCCCTGGCCAAGTTCATGGCGGTCACCCATCACGGCCACAACGTCCTCAAGATTCTAGGAAGCGGAGGAATCATCACGGTCCCATGTGAAGAGAGGGATGCGGTGTGCTCCCTCAAGCGTGCCTTTCAAGCTGCAGCAATCGATGACCCCGTCAGCAGAAGTGAAGGCCCTCCGGAGGCCATCCCCAAGAAGAAGCACCCGCGCCGCGCAGGACCTCAGGAGGATGGCGTCGCGGCAGGGGCCTCATCAGGATCAGCGTCCGTCCTAGGGGCGCCTCCCTCCATCGCATAGGAAGGCGCACCCGGCGCCCTCCTCAGGCAGGGCTCGGGGGCTCTCTTCTGGAGGGACTCAGACCTTGCCAACCTCACGAGGGAGGTGCTTGGGCACCACTTGTAAGCGTGCTTCGCGGCACATGTTCCTCAAGAGAGCACAGGGCAGGGAGTGCCAACCACTCAGGAGTTCATCACCAAGACCACCCAGGAACTGCAAGACGCAAGAGCCATGCGCGGCGACTGCCGTTCACGAGGTGTAGCTCCCCATCCTGGCGAGGATGCTGGGCTGCGTGTCTGCATCGACGCGAGGGCCCGCCACACAGCTACGTTCGCATGCCCTTCGGCTTGCCGAGCGTGGCATCAACCTATCAGCGCGACCTGCGGCGTGTCCTGGCGGCTCAGGAGGCCAGGTACCACACCGTCCTGGAGGAGATGGAGACGATCTTCAGGGAACCTCCCGAGCCCCCAGAGCCTCCCGAGGCTCAGGGCCCCGGTGGCTCATGAGGAGTCATTTCTTCGAGGCACGCCTTCAGCTGCACCAACTCTACTCCGTCTACAGAACCAGGTGACATCTTCCAAGCTCGTTTAGCTGGGAGCGCCCCTCGGGCTGCATTATTCCCATGCCACATGGGTCCGTCCCTGTGGCATGTATCCCTTTTGCTTACGTCTTTAGCTTACCTTGCTGGGGGCGCCCCTCGGGCTGCATCATCCCCAAGCCGCTCGGGCTGGACCCAGTGGCATGTATCTTCCTGCATTTACCTAAGCTGGTGTGCTTTCCATATTTAACCTGTCGGCGTTCTGGGAACGGGGGTCCCCAGACTTGCCTGCCTGCGGCCCACAGCGTGGCTAAGCAACAGGCCGTACGGCCCATCTTCGTCAACAAGGCACCCAAGACCCTCGTGAGGGTCCAAGCCTCGCGAGGAGGACGACGCAAGACCTCCTCTGGAGTGGCCCAGCCAGGCAGGCTCACGAGGAGCGGAGATATCAAGGCGAGGCAAACCTCACGAGGCTCTCGTGACGTGAGCCATGACGAACGGCACCAGGCGGGTGCCAGCACTACAAAAAAAAGTCACATCCGTGACATTTTGGGCCGAACGATTTTTTTCTGTCATACATATGACACTTCTATGACAATAATTGTGACAAAACCCGGTATCATCATAGATGTGGTGGACTCCTACTTCTATGACAAAAAATCATGACAGAAAATGGGCTTTTCGTCCTGGACGGGCCGGAGACGCAGCTACATGACATTCTTTGGGCCGTCCATGACGGAAAAAACTGTGGTAGAAGCGAGGGCGAGGAAAATTTCAGCGAGTTCCCGGTTACGGTGGGAGGTCGGGGGCCGAGCGATGCGCGTTTCTCTCGTACACGTACGCGCGTGTGTGCGAGGCGTTGGCTCTAACTGAACCCGAGCGAGGCGTTGGGCTCTAACTGAACCCGAGTGATTGTACTGCAGGCTACGCGTTACTGAACCCGAGCGATCGATCGATGGCTGTTAACTGAACCCGATCGAGCGATTCCTTCGCTACTGCTGCTAACTGAAGCCGATCGATGCTGCCTCTGGGATGAACAGTGAGCATTGCAGGGGGGGGGGGTTGGATGAACAGTGAGCGGTGGCGTTGCCTCTGGATGAACAGGACCCCGTGGTGTGGTGGAGGGCTGGATGAACAGTAGACAGTGGAGGGGTGCCCGTGGAGGGGTGGTTGAACAGGACCCCGTGGTGTGGAGGGCTGGATGAACAATAGACGGTGGAGGGGTGCCCGTGGAGGGGTGGTTGAACAGTAGCCGATGGAGTAGCGCGCGGTGGAGGCTGGATGAACAGGAGCCGTGGAGGCTGGAGGAGGTCGACGGTAGCCCGTGGAGGCTGGAGGAGGTCGACGGTGGAGATGAACAGTATCCCGTGGAGTCCCGTTTTGCGGTACGCCACACCCCTCCCGATGAACAGGACCCCCGTTTCGACTGTAGGAGGTCCGTTTCGTCCGTTTTGCGGTACACCACACCCCTCCCGATCAACAGGACCCCCGTTTCGACCGTAGGAGGTCCGTTTCGTCCGTTTTGCGGTACGCCACACCCCTCCCGATCAACAGGACCCCCGTTTCGACCGTAGGAGGTCCGTTTCGTCCGTTTTGCGGTACGCCACACCCCTCCCGATCAACAGGACCCCCGTTTCGACCGTAGGAGGTCCGTTTCCTCCGTTTTGCGGTACGCCACACCCCTCCCGATCAACAGGACCCCCGTTTCGACCGTAGTAGGTCCGTTTCCTCCGTTTTGCGGTACGCCACACTCCTCCCGATCAACAGGACCCCCATTTCGATCGTAGGAGGTCCGTTTCCTCCGTTTTGCAGTACGCCACACCCCTCCCCATGAACACGACGCATTCCGTTGCCTCCCCATGAACACGACGCATTCCATTGCCTCCCCATGAACACGACGACGACGCTGTTTCTCCGTTCCGACCCAGCCATGTACACGAGCCCTGGCCGTACGTATGCGCGAGTAGGCGTTCAAGACCCCGCCCGTATGTACACATACGTGGCCGTATTTTCTTTCTTGCACCCTGGCCGCCGTACGCACGTGTACATGCTACGTGCGCGCCTCTACTACAACACGTACGGGCCTCTACTACGACACGTGCGCGCCTCTACATCCACCAGTATATATGTACATACACGTTCGCGACCAGAATGACAACGCTACGTACGCTTCGACCAGGTGGGTCCCGACTGTCAGGCACTTCCTTGCCTGCGAAGATGTAGCTGGTGGGTCCCAGCAGTCAGGGGGCGAATCATTTTTTTGCCTGGATGCACTTCCTTGCGTGCGAAGATGTAGCTGGTGGGTCCTAGCAGTCAGGGGCAAATGTTTTTTTCACGAAATACGGTGGCCCGTCTGGTGGGTCCCCGCTGTCAGGTGGAGGAATAATTATTTTGCACGTAATAAGGAGGCACTTCCTTGCTGCGGCCGTGGACCCAGCTATCAGCCTCTCCACGTACAGTCCACGTCCGATGGAAGCCGTTCCTTGACCACGTTGACCACGCCGCGCCGAGAGCACCAGGGCGGTGGACGATGGCGAGGCCTAGGAAGGGGACGATGTGGAGCCAGGGGAGACGCGGCAGTTGATGCCCACGCGTAGAGGAGTACGAGGGTTCACTGGTTCGCTGCGGTGTGAGGCTGCCGTCGCCGCAGAATAACAGGGGGTGTGGGTGAGTAGAGGGATGGCCTGGCCAGCGATGGGAGTAGTAGGGGGCGGTGAGGCCTCCGCCGCATCGCAGCCGGCCACGGGAGGCAGGAGCACGAGGCACGACCGGCGCTGGTTTGGGCGGCTGGAGCAAGAAGACCAGAGGTTGAAGAAGCACTACAGCCGTTGGATGGACATCGTACGGTCACTGGAGCTAGAATCGTGCATATTGACTAAGTTGACAAAGCCCTCCATCCCCGTCAACTTAGTAGGCCCACAAGTCAGCCTGCCACTATACTTGGTCCCAGCTAACCGGGGGAGTATTCATTTTTTTTGTGCGTAATAAGGAGGCACTTCCTTGCGTGCGAAGATATATCTGGTGGGTTCGAGCTGTCAGCGGCGGTAACCTTTTTTCGCGAAATACAGAGGCCCTTCGGTGGGTCCCTGATGTCAGGTGGAGGAATCATTATTTTGCGTGTAATAAGGAGGCATTTCCTTGCGTGCGGCCGTGGACCCAGCTGCCGGCCTCTCCACGTACAGTCCACTTCAGATGCATGTCGGTCGTTGACCACGTTGACCAGGCCGCGCCGAGAGCACCAGGGCGGTGGACGACGGTGAGGCCTAGGAAGGGAACGACATGGAGGCAGGGAAGACTCGGCAGTTGTTTCCCACGCGGAGGGGAGTACGACTGTACGAGGGTTTACTGGTTCGTCTGCTGTCGCTGGAGAATAACAGCAGGTGTGGGTGAGTAGAGGGATGGCTAGGCCAGCGATGGGAGTACGGTGGGGCGGTGAGGCCAGCGCGGCAGCATAGCCGGCCGCGGGGAGGAGGGAGTAGGCAGTCCCGCCGGCGCTTGTTTGAGCGGCTGGAGCAGGAAGTGCAGAGATTGAAGAAGCAGACGGCCGTTCGATGGACATCCAACAGTCACTGCTTGTGTGTCATCCTTTTTTTAGGAAAGCCTCAAATCTGTGGAAAACAGCATACATCCCATCTGCCATTATTTCTAATAATTTACAGCCCATTTGCTAATTCTTAAGGTTTTTTTGGAGCCCATATTCTTTTTGTTAGCATTACAGCCCATATTGTGGCCACGGTTAAAAAATTATATGAAATTTTGCATATTTCGGTGCGGTCCGAACTGTTTTTAATCCCGAAATTTCGACTCACATTCAAACTAATTTTGAAAATAAATGTATATCAATATAAAATCCAACAAATTCTCCATGCATAAAAATTAATGTAATTTAAAATCTCGAAATGAAAAAAAGATATTTGAAACTAATTGCCGGTTTGATGTGTTCTAAAAATGTACAACCCATTTCTCATTACTGATAGGCCATTTTCTTGGCCAGCCGAATGAAGCTCTCCTCGTCTTGAAAGATTTGCAGCCCAACAGGCCTGACAAAGCGACTTACTTGGCAAATCACAAAAAAACTGGGTTGTGGCCGTGGACCCAGCTGTCAGCCTCTCCACGTACAGTACTCTTCCGATGGAAGTCGGTCGTTGACCACATTGACCACGCCGCGCCGAGAGCACCAAGGCGGTGGACGACAGCGAGGCCTAGGAAGGGGGCGACATGGAGCCAGGGAAGACGCGTTAGTGGATGCCCACGCGGAGAGGAGTACGAGGGTTCACTGGTTCGGCTGCGGCGTGAGGCTGCCGTCGCCGCAGAATAACAAGGGGTGTGGGTGAGTAGAGGGATACCCTGGGCCAGCGGTGGGAGTAGTAGGGGCGGTGAGGCCTCCGCGGCATCACAGCCGGCCACGAGAGGCAGGAGCACGCGGCACGACCGACACTGCTTTGGGCGGCTGGAGCAAGAAGACTAGAGGTTGAAGAAGCACTATGGCCGTTGGATGGACATCGTACGGTCACTGGAGCTAGAATCGTTCATATTGACTAAGTTGACAAAGCCCTCCGTCCTTGTCAACTTAGTAGGCCCACAAGTCAGCCACCCACTATGGTGGGTCCCAGCTAGCAGGGGGTATTCATTTTTTGGTGCGTAATAAGGAGGCACTTCCTTGCGTGCGAAGATATAGCTGGTGGGTCCGACCTGTCAGCGGGGGGAACATTTTTTTCACGAAATACAGAAGCCCTTCCCACGTACAGTGCACATACAGTGCGTAATAAGGAGGAACTTTCCTTGCGTGCGACCATGGACCTCATGGGTCCCAGCCGTCAGGCTCTCCACATACAGTCCTCTTCCGATGACTCTCGTATGTTGACCACGCCGCGCCGAGCGCACCGAGGCGGTGGACGACGGCGAGGCCCCAGACTGGAACGACCCGGAGATGGGGAAGATGCGGTAGTGGAGTCGCAGATGGAGAGGAGTGGGAAACTTGACTGGTTCGGGTGCGGGGTGGGCCTACACTCGGCAGAGAATAACAGGAGGTGCGGAATGGAGGGATGGCCTGGCCGTCGGCGGGGTAGCGTTTCGCTGAGGAGCGCAAAACAATGCCGCTGGACACCGAAGGCTGGAGCAGGCGGTTCCGGCAGCGCTGGGGGAAGAAGACAAGAGATTGAAGAAGAATGCCGGCCGTTGGATGTAAATCCAACGCCTTCTTAGGCTTCGACCTACTGGCCCACATGTCAGCCAGTCCATTTGTTTTTTAGTCCATTTGGTGGGCTAGGTGAAACAATGATGTAGCATCTATGCAGCCCGTTTAAATCCCATTTGCATTTTTCTAGAAATCCGCGGACTTGCTGGGCTGGGTGAAAATATCATGTTGGGCTAGACGGAGAAATGTTATAAAGACATAAACACATGATTGCACGTCAGTAAAATCTTTGCAAGCTTATGTACGCAATCACTAGGAGTTAACTTGCCAAGTTATATATAAACAATTATTATTATTATTTTGTAAGAACTTTCAACTTACAAAATAAAATATCATTTTAATTTGATGAGTTAATAGTACATGGGGTATTATTATTTTTCCGGCTAGACGTGGGACAGTTGAGTTGGTTCTAGGGGAAAGTACTGGGAGAAAACTCAGTTTACATCAAAAAAGAAAGTGGGAGAAAATTCAGAGACCTGCTGGGTCCACCTGAGGAGGGGAATATGTTGGGAGGAAGGAGATTCAAAGCACGACAGCCCAGTGAACTAGTTTTTTTACGGACAAGTGAACTAGGTTACATACATAAGCGAGCAATTAGGTTAATGGGTTCTTAAAAGAAATATTTCGGACAAAACAGATAATTACGACACATAGGCTAATGCATGAAACACTCAGATGATAAAGGTGCTTATAAACAGATAAAGTACAACATCTAGACCTTCCTGGCACGCTTGATCATGACGCTGCGGCTGTCCGTGTACTCGTCGGTTACGGGAAGCAGACACGCCCTCATGTCCAAGATCTGCCTGTACATGTCGTAGCATGCGTATGCATCCTTGGCCGCGTAGGTTATGTAGGCTAGATTCAGAGGTACCTCCCACATGTTCAGGTCGTCTTCTTTCATGTTGGCGTATCAGGGTTCGATGATGGTCTCAGCGAGGTCAACCACAGAGTCCTTCTCCTGCCCGTTGCTGATGATCTTGTATTGCTTCTGGATGTCGACAAGCTTGTTGCACCAGATGGCCGAATCGTCGCGTTCTTCCTTCTGTCCACCGTAGCGAAGGTGCAGTCGGCGCTGCCGATGAAATGGGCGAATGCTCCAGAACCTGGTGCAGCCATAGGACTGAGGCGAGGCAGAGCTTCACCGATTCCGTATCGTTGGTGTACATCACATTCAACTTGGTGCAGCCATAGGACTGAACGGCGAACTCAAAGGGGAACTCCTTGCTGAAGTCCATATCCAGCAGGCTCACCCCTCGGACAGCCATTGGAGTCTCTTCGAGTGAACGAGTGTGTAGGCGGCAGCAGCAGTTCGTTTTTCAGCTCTTGGGGAACTGGATTCAACAGTAAACTAAGTGTGTACAGACGACAACAGTTACTACCCCTCCCTCGCCCGCTGCACGCCCGACAGAAGATGCGCCCTCGGCCACACGTCGGTTCACGAGCGGGTCTGTATTGGTACTGTAATAATAGGAGTTAGTGGTCACTTTACTTAAATTTAATTAGCTTTAATAGAAATTTATACTTAAAAAACAAGCAATGCATTCGCTCGTTCTATCAGTGCCACATGATCAACATGCACAACAATTAGGATTATTATTCTCAAGACGCACACGATCAGCACATTTGTCGCACTTTCACAAAGATAATACTACCAAGTTTGAACTATTTGTTATGGTTGTTGTCCTCTGCATCATCATGCCGTGTTTCCCAGCTTGCAAGATTCAGAACCAACAAATAAGATCCAAATAATAAGTACAACAAAGATGCCTACACATCTCAGTGATTCCCAGCTTGCAAGATTCAAAACCAACAAATAAGATCCAAATAATAAGTACAACAAAGATGCCTACACATCTCATTGATTCCCAGCTTGCAAGATTCAGAACCAACAAATAAGATTCAAATAATAAGTACAACAAAGATGCCTACACATCTTACTGATTCCCACCTTGCAAGATTTTGAACCAACCCATTAGAGCCTTTTGATAAAGTGAATATCAGGATTAAATTCATCTTGGCTAGCCATGTCATACAATCGAAGAACTTGGCGAATGCTCTTGACCGTCAGAACATCTGTAGTTGAGTATTCCTGCTTGCACAGCATGTTTGCACAGCAGAAACAAGGAGACAGGAGAGCATGATTTCGCTTTAATAGCGGCCTCCTTGAACTCAACCTCCAGCTCTACTTGGATGAGGTCTTCCTGGAGTTCCATGATTCAATTCATGCGCCTTTTTCTGCAGTTCACCTGAAATGAAGCAAAGATTGCATCATTCAGCTAGCAAGAAGTACTTGCTCTTGTGAGCTGGCAGGTTCTTCTTTAGTAGTTGCACTAAAATTGAGGAACATTAAGGTTGGCTGTCCGGCTCATGTAAGGTGCAACTATAATTTTCTTATCCTTTTGTGCAGTTCCACTAAAATAAAGTGCCATTGTGGTGACAGTGACGGCTCCATCTTGCAAAGGCTAATAAAATGTTGCACGAGATTACCAGCAGAACTTGACGGAGATTTTGGAAACTCCAGTCACCATTTTGTGCAGTTCCACCAAAATTGAGAGATGTTGCCCACGTGACATTTTAGTTGAACTGCACAAGACACTCATTCCAAAAAAAGTGTTTTGTGCAGTTCACCAAAAGGTCACAATAGCAACAAGGTGAAATGGATATCCCTATCTGCACAAAAAGATAGAAAGTAAACAGTTGCTGGTCAATAAGAATATACGAAACATATACAAAATGAAAAGAAGCATCTTAATTATGTTCATGGCAATCACGCAAGGACAATAGAAATTTTAAAACGTCAGCAATGCTTCATGTTACCAGAAGCATTATGATCAACAATGAGATTCCTCAAATATGGGATTACTTTAATGGTGGCATTGCTTGTTTACCACACACAGTAAATCAACAGCAGCTAAAGAGTTGGTTTAAGGGCATGGGACCGTGGGGACACTAGGACACTCAGCAGCGTAAAGGAGCAACTTACTTATCATACTGGGGAAAACAGCAGGATTGCCATTTGTAACACAGTTTAATTGCATCTTATCACTGGAGGCATTAGATTAACAATAACACTGGTTAGACATGTCCCTAAGGTAACAGTGTGATCGCTTCATTTTACATGCGCCCTTACATTAACAACATCAAAAGGTTGGTATAAGGACATGCGACAGTGGATGCATCAGCACAATGTACCTACAAGGAGGCATAAAGTGGTGATGCCGAGTTTGTTCATGCTATGTGAGGGCAGCAAACCTAATCCTGGAGACCTTGTACTATGTGAGGGCAACAAATCTAATCCTGGAGACCTTTTACTATGTGAGGGCAGCAAATCTAATCCTGGAGACCTTTTACTATGTGAGGGCAGCGAATCTAATCCTGGAGACCTTTTACTATGTGAGGGCAGCAAATCTAATCCTGAGACCTTTTACTATGTGAGGGCAGCAAATCTAATCTTGAGACCTTTTACTATGTGAGGGCAGCAAATCTAATCCTGGAGACCTTTTACTATGTGATGGCAGCAAATCTAATCCTGGACATACTCTGTTGACTTGTCCACCAGTCGCCACTTTCTATCCTTTTTTCAACCAATAATAGATCTGTTCCTTATCCAGTTTGTACTGCGTTTTCCCATTATTTCCCTTTTCAACCAAGAGACCGGTTGGGTATCCGGTCTCTACTACTTTCACCATATTATTTCCTCTTTGAATCAAGTCCTAGATTCATGCTACAACTTTCCCCCCTTTCTCCGTTGTTTGAACAAAGCCCTAGATTCGAATGCATCAAGTAGCTTTACCTCTAATAATACTAAAAATTTAGGTGGCTTTGGAAGAGCTGATGGGAGTAGAAAAAGATGCACATGCAGACACGTGGGGAGCTGGGGCAGTAGAGCAAGGCCGCTTTCGAAGAACTTATACCTGAGGGTCGCCGGGATGTCGACGGTGGCAGGTCGGATCTGTGGACAATACGGCAGGGAGGAAGAAGGGTCGGAGGACCTCCCGAGCCGGCGCTGTGTCGGAGAGAACGGCACGGGCAGAGGATCGGGCCCCTCCGGCAGCTATGGGTTTCCTACCTCGGCCGTTATGACTGCATGAACGATGCACCTTTTAGTCCTCTACATACACCGACCGAAGGGATCCGGCCGGATCTGTGACCAACGGTGAGCAGAGAGAAAATGTCGCTACCGCTGTCATGTTTATATCTGGAGAGGATGAGAGAATGAAGAGAGCAACCCTAGTAAAGCAAGCGCTCAGGCCCCTGCTTCCATATATAGTGGAGTGATTATCTTTTTTCTCTCCAGAACAAGCATTTCAATTTGTGTACGTGGCATTAAAGAAAAGAAACTCTCTATTTAAGGTGACTACTGTACGACTCCTACTTACTACTAGTAGTACTACAGTATTGTTCACTTGTGCTCCCCGCCGCTCCATTCATTGAACAACCCCACGGGTGAATAAACATACAGTAAGTACTGTATTTATATAGAACGAACAAGCTCGAACTATTTTCGCGTAGTTAAAAGTTGAGGGCGGGGCTTTTCCCGGGCAGTATGCGCGGCAGTTTTCGGGTAGGCGGTTTGACAGAGAGGCGAGGAGGGTGAGCGATTGGGGCTGTGCGATTTGACGACGCGTTACTGCTGGAAAGACTTGTGATATGATCACTCACTATAGTCATGAATTACTGGCGCTCCGACCGGGGTGATGCCCCCCTTCCGTTCCGCGCTCTAATCTGGTGCATGACACGTCGACCCGGATGCTGGCTCTCCCACATGTCGGAGTAGTAAGAAGGAGCAAAGAATGATGCGGTATATACTAGTACTATACTACAGTACTACTCAGGTCGGAGGAGTGCGAACCACGACAGCCTAGTGAACCAGCAGTGCGAACCACGGTACACTACAAAAAAAATACACTTCCGTGATGATACGTGTTTCTCACAGTAGGTCGCATTTTTTGTCATGCATGTACATCCATGACAAATTTATGACAGAATCAAGATAGTCATACCTGTGCTGTCGTAGAAGTGTTCCATGACATTACCAAAATTATCATCACGGAAGTGTCCACTTCCATGACGATAAATCGCGCATCACAGAAGTGCTTTCGTCAAGGGTGACCGACACGTGGCATCCACCGTAACGGAACGCCGTTAAGCTATCGGGTCGGGTTTTGGATCCGATAACCCGTTAACAGGCCCGACCAATGGGGATTTTCCACGTGTAAAATCATCATTGGCTGGAGGAAACACGTGTCGGCTCACCGTTGGGACAGATGTCATCCGCTCATTGGACCGAAGGCGCCTATGATACGGCGACATGTGGCACGGCCCAACAGAGGCCCATTCCTGTGAAAAGGCCGGCCCGTTTGACTTGGTCAAAAGGTGGCGGGCCAGCCCACAGAAAGCCTGTTAACGGCCTGTTCGCATATAGCCCATTTACAGCCCGCTAACCCAGGGCCCGTTACGCCCTATCCGAATTAGGCCCAGTAGCGTCTAGGCCGTCCAATATGATTCAACCCGTTTTAACTTCCGGCCTATGTGTGGCCCATGACTTCTTTCGGCCCATATCAGGACCTTTGTAACTCTTGGCCCATTAACGGCCCGTGGTGAAACTGGCCCGTAATGAACAGTGTATCACTTTATACCCATTAACGGCCCGTTATTCCATTGGGCCGTTTCCAGCCCAAGTTATCTTTCGGCCTGCTCAGGGCCCATTGATTCTTGGGCTCATTTGCAGCATTCGGTTACATACGGCCCGTTACTATCATTTGCTACTTGTGGGCCAAATTCAGCCCGTCGTTACAGTCGGCCCGTTTGCGGACCGTTAATACGTTGGGCCGTTTTCATGTCAAGAAAAACCCGTTGGGCTGTTTTCATAGAGTTATCAAATATGGCCTATTAACGGCCCGTTATGGTCCACGAATAGTACGGCCCATGATTGGCGAAATGATGATACGCCCCGTAGAAGGCCCATGGATGCTACGGCCCGTATGAGGCCCATGGATAGTACGGCTCGTAGAAGGCCCATGGATCGTACGGCCCGTAGAAGGCCCATGGACCCTAAGGCCCGTATAGAAGACCGATGGATCCTACGGCCGGACGAAGGCCCATGGATCATACGGCCTGTAGGAGGACCATGGTTACAATAGTCCGTGTGTTGCCACGATTATTTTGGCCTAGTTACCAAAAATAGGCTATTGTGGCCACTAGAAAAAAACAAAAAAAGAACTGCAGTGACTACAAGCAAACAACTAAACAAGACAATAAGGAAATAAATAAGCAAGCAATTAACGGTAGCCTATTAGCGCTATTACACATATTACATCCACTGGGCATCAAAGTTCGCCACCAGTGCAAATATAGGGAACAAAGCAGCACATTACATACACTGGCCGTCAAAATTGGCCACCAGTGCAAATAAACGCGGCAGCAAAACAAGAGCATAACTGAAACAACTTCAGAAGAGCTCAAGAAACGTTATCCTGGGTATCCACCATGTTGGCAATAAGCTTAGCAAGCTGATTAGCTTTGTCCTGTTTGGCGCTAAAATCCTCCAACGCTTGCTGTTGCACCAGAAAGTATGCATCTGAATGCTCCAGGGACTTCCGCAGTCCTTCCGCTTCTTGTCGCATCACAGCTGATCGATGTCTTTCAGCTTGTAGTTGAGACTCAAGAAACTGAACTGATTCAGACAGTGAGTTTGAATAGCTTGTGAAAGCGGTAGTGGCCAGTAACTCGAACACTAAACCAAGACAGGACTTTAGGGTTGTCTCGCTGTCTTCAAGATAGTCTTCCTTAGCTGTTTTATCAGCTTTGTTGGAGACCAACAAGGATGTGTCACTATCCTGAACCTTATCTGCATTACTTCCTTTACCATTGCTTAATAAGGCACTCTTCCCCAATATTCTGTCAGCATTCTAAAAGAAGAAACAAGCAGACACATAACAAGTTTAGCATGTACTAGTATATGAAACTCATTTCGGTGAACTAGTTCATTAGTAAGGTGGACAGGATTAAACTACCAAGTCTTCTATTGCCAAGTACTAGTACATAATAAAAGCATCAAACAAACATATATCTATGTCCTATGGTCACTGCATTGTCTTGCCAAATCAAAGTAGAGACACGGTTCAAATCATATCAGTTCAAGACAAAGCAGCAGTGAAAGAATACAAAGCGTGGGAAAATACACGGCACAACAAGATTTCAGATGGGTACCACGGGTCTACATGTACAACAACACTATTGGCTCTGTTGTGATGCTAGTAATGTGCATGATATGAAAGTCAACTGTATACACAATTGAAATTGAAATCAACAGAGCTATTGATAAGAGCAAACCTGTTAAAGAAACATGCATGAACATACCTGCTGTGCCATTGGAGTTTCGATTGGATCCTTCAATTCAAAAATAAGTTTGTATGAGTAAGTACAGTGATACAAGAGCAAAGCAATCATAGTTAAAAAAGGCGCGCCTAGGCTCTAGGCGTTGGAAAAACGCATTGCGCATAACTACGCATAATCTGTGCATAACTGCGCATAAGCATGCGCTTTGGTCAGTAAAGCGCAAGGCGGTGGCAAAACGCACAATTAACGCCTCGCTTTTTTGAACTATGATAGCAATGGAATCTTAAATTAGAACAGTTGTTCTTCAGGTTTAGGCACTTGTTCTACATGAACAGAGTACAATAAGACGCAAGAATATAATACTAAAAAAGTAGAAAATGAGCTCATAGACCTTACCACATTCTTGGTTCGGGACCAGTACAGAACAAGGCGTTCCCAGTCATCGTCCAGTAAATGTGTCTCAGGAGAACGTAAGGGAATTTGATGAGTTTCTTTGCCAGTGAAGTATGTTTTCTTCAGGTAATTTCGATACTGCCACCAAGCATTCTTGAAGATAGCAGAGGTATTAGCACAGGTTACCTCATCCTGAGTTTCCAAATCGGTCCTTCTCTGTAGAGAAAAATGGGAAAGTTTGTTGTATTATAACCATCATGGAGGTAGGATGTATGGGACGAAGCAAACTAATTGCCATGAATAACATTACTTGCACATAACTCCTGGACAAACACCTGCAACTGGCATTTTCCTTCACCTTCAGTATAATATTTCCAAGATGGGAAGATACGCACATATGATTTAACAACATCAAATGCGATAGATGCTAAACTACGACTAGCTGGTTGTGCTTCCTCCACAGGAATAGGCGTACTAACTGGTGGAGTTGGGGTTCGCCATGATAGTACTAGCCCTTTGGGCACTGGAGCTGCCTTACTAACTGCTCTTGTTTGGGAGCTCTGTGGTGGAGATGGTGCTGTGTCAATAGGAACTGGGTTACTATCGGCTGGGATTGGGGTTAGATTGGGTGAAGCTGGTTCTCTGTCCATCGCAGTAGGGGTACAATCTGCGAGAGTTTGGGTTATGTGTGGTAGGGCTGGTTCTTGTGCATGTACAACCGGGGTGCTATCTCCACCAAGAGGTAGCACTGTTTTATTTGAAGACCGTGTTTTTAGTCCGCTAGATACTGGCATCACCCGCTCCAATTCAAATGGCTGATAAACAGGAAACATAGTTGAATGTACAGACATTGTATGAGAGACAGATGCAATAGATAGTGTGGAAAAAAGAGGGCATGAAATAGTTGACATGTATATTGTTTAACTAAAACGGATAGCATGACATAATTTCACATATATGATGTCTATCTAAACTGGATAGCATAGCATAACATAATTCAAAGATATGATGAATAACTAAATAGGATCGCATGACATAATTCACCTACATGTTATCTAAGTAATCAGGATCACATCATTTAATTCACATATGTGATATGCTAAACAGAGGGCATTCGATATGATGTCTGAACTAAGAACATGGTGTTGAATATTGTGTACATGATGTCTAAACTATGCAATGCAAGACACCGTATGCATGATATGAGCAGTATAACCGTGCCAAGTTAGAGCATACACCTCAGTGGGGGAATAGGACTGGTCATCTGTCTCTGAATCCATCTCTAAGGAGCTATCGGGACCCAACAAGAGATCTGCTTCGACAGGTAGCACTATCTGCTCTGAAGGCCTTGTTTTCACTCCAGATTTTTCCATCTCCCACCCAAATGGCTGATTCACAGGAAGAGTAGTTTAATGTACAAACATTGTCGACAAATGGAAATGTAATGAATAAAAGGATGGGCAAGATATCATTCAAATATATGATGCCTGGTTAAACAGGATGGCATTGCACATTTCACATATATTATGGCTGGCTAAAAGACATGAGACTGCATAATTCCCATATATGATATGGAAACTAAACAGGTGGCATTACAGAACATGTCTAAACTAAGCAGATGACATATATGATGTCAAAAGTAGGCACTGCAAGGCAACATATGCATGATATGACTAACATCATCATGCCAAGGTAGAGCAAACACCTTGGGGGGTAAATAGGAGTGGTCAGCGGCGTCTGAATCCGCCTCAGAATAGATATCTTCCTCTGGATTACAATCTGGAGAGGGGTGGGGAGGGTTTGCCATTGAACCCACCATGGAGCGATGTCTGCATGACATTGTATTGCCGCGCAAAACTCTTCTCTTTTTCTGTACATGTTCAGCATGACTGTCTACAATATCTGACATGCATACGAAAAAAATATGGTGAGATTATGTAAGGAGAGCATGCCGAAATTTAGAGTGATGGTAACAACCAGTGGATCGACGTTTTTCCGTTGAACCAAAATAGCCCTAATGGACCGACATGAATGTATAGTAATAAGTGATGCAACAAGTGTACAACCTCTTTGCCGTAGCCGTGTCGACCTCAGCATCATTGGGTTGGTCGCTAAAGCAGTTGAGGTAGAGGTGGCTGTCGGAGGTGTGGAGGGAGATCTGAGGAATCTGTAGACGGCGTCCAGGGCACTGCTCTGTTGTGATGGATCGTTCTGTCGTTGGAGCAGCTCCGGTGAGCCGTAAGACGTCAAGGCTGAAGCAGCACAAGATAGACATCGTCAATCTCAAGTGGGATTCTAATAGCATCTCCAATAGATGATGTAAAATGGATGTAAAATTAACATCACCAAAAACCACCTGACTACAACAGATGAGGTAAAAACTGTTGACTTTGAACTTAACTGTCGAAACTGAAATTTACTGTGGAATCTGAATGCTACTGTCGAAACTGAACACAATGGTAGCAGAGAGGCACTTGACATGTAGTTTAGGGAGGGCCTGCAGTTCATCTTCAACCTGCACCCCCCTGAGCCGCCAGCCACCACTGGCCGAACCGCCGGCCCCAACGCCGCCTCGCCGCCCCAAAACAACTCGCCACCGCCGCCCGGCCAGCCCTCTAGGCCCCCTACCCCCACCCTGAACCCTGATATAGATAGTGGGGTACCTCTCCGGTGAGCCCCCGTCCCCGCTGCGGGTGGTTCTTCCTTAACTCCAGCGAGCCCCCCAACCCCTAAAAATCGACAGACCCAAAAAGTCGATTCAGTCGACTGAAGTGTGGCTTAATCGGAGCAGAGCAGCAGCACGAGCGAGGGGGAGAGCAGCAGCAGCAGCAGCAGCTGGGCGAGCGAGCGACCGAGCGAGAGCCGGAGCAGCAGCAGCAGATCCGGCTGGTATGGACGCCGCCGTCGAAGGGGCCTCGCACTGGGGGAGAGCTGGCGTGGAGATGTCGCCCGTGGTGCCGGCTTCAAGGTAGCCGCTCCATGGGGGTGCGGGATGGAGCACCGTCGGCGCCGGGAGGTCGAGTTAAGGACAAGGTGCGATGCGATGAGTGTACAACCTCTTTGGTGGCGCCGAGTAGGCCTCGGCTTCGTCCGAGGAGTCGGTGAGGATGCTGCGGTTCCGGTGGAGCAGGTTAAGGCGGCGCCGTGGGGATGGAGCAGCTGCGATAGATGAGGCGATCGTCGGAGCAGCTCCTCGGAGGTGGAGGATGGGGTGGCTGAACCGGCGGGAGGACGAGATGGACGACGGATCCTCATCCGGGGAGGTGGACGAGGGACGTCGAGCTGTTGCGGTGGACGACGTCGTCGGGGAAGAGGCTCCAGCTGGGCAGCGGTGACGTGGCGGACGGAGGAGGGTGGGGTTTCGCGGCTGGAGCGGAGAGGTTATGGCGGCCTGGGATTTCGAATGGTGAAAAGGGGGCGATGGGAGGGGGTGAAGCATGACTGGGACGCCCTTGTCCAAAATGTAGGGTGTGTTACAAAAGTACCCCCCACCGATTTGAATTAGCGGCCCTTTCGGCTCAGGGTTAGAAGGGGATTTCGCATGTCAGGATTTGGCAGCTGGAGGGAGTTTTCGCGCGCGTTGTAATTTTGGGATAGCAAGGCGCGGGTTGTGAAGGCGCCAGTTTTGGGAGCACGATATCTGAATTTTCGGGATATAACAAGACGCGGGTTGAATTTTAGGGACAAGCCTAACGTGTAGTAATATTGTACTTGTACGTACCAAATTAATTCGCACTTCCCTCAACAAAAAAGAAAACGAACAAAATAAAACTATTCACACCACACAAAGAGATAGTCTTGCCCCGTTTTACTATACAAATGCTATTCAAAGCTACTCCTTCCTTCCATCTATATAGGGCCTAATGCGTTTTTGATGCTAACTTTGACCAAATATTAGAGCAATGATATATGACATGCAACTTACACAAAGCACACCGTTAAATTCGTCTGTGAAAGGTTCTTTCAATGATATAATTTTCACATTGTGCATGTCATGTACTATTAATCTTGTCAATAGTCAAAGGCGGTCTTAATAATCTCATTACGCCCTATATAGATGGAAGGAGGGAGTATGAATCCATGTTATGTCCGATTAATTTTTTCGCTTGCTGTATAATGCATGTAACCTACTCATACCAACATTTTAGTGCATTCCAAATGTCTATACTACCGCTGCAATTTGAACTAAATTTGAATTCGTTTCTCTATTTCAATAAGAATCTACAATCATGATTGTTGCCAACTTCAACCATCATAGTTTCCTTGCTATCCGCCAGATATAAATCGGACGGCCTATAATGCAGGATGGCAGGCACACCATCATCAACAACTCCGTTTTTTATAAGAGTAGAGATAAAATATATTAAATGTAGTATAACATGTTCATAACCACACCATGTGTATCACCGTTATATATATTCACACATGCGTCGGTTTGAAACACTATGATAAATTCTTTAAATATCCGAATTCGCTTTTTATAATGAAGTATATATGATCTCTATTCGTCTTTTACACCCACACAACCCTCTTATCTTTGTAGCTAGCGCTAACTTTCTCTTGTGCATGCACACGCCCGCATCCCTCTCACCCTCCCTCAGCATTCTCTAGCTCCATCGCGCAAATTCGTCTTTTCACTTTAGGTTGTTCACCCACGGTGTGTGTAGGCCCCCCAGCTCCTTCTTTACGGCACACATCGATCGATATGCCTCTCTAGCCAGGTGTCCCTAGCACAAACACAAGCTTCCCCTCTTCTCTTGTCACCGTCCATGCCTCACTCCCACCACTCTTTTCATCGTTCTCGTACTCGCACACTCCTCCCCCCTCGATATAGTATGCCTCTCGTACCACCTCCTACATGCATCCCTCTCTCCATTCTTCTCCTCGTTCCTCATTTGCTTCTAACACACACATGCATGTATACCGATCGATCTCCCAACATATACCTAGATCGACTTTAACTACCCCCCATCGATCGACGTACCTCACAAGTTATGTCTCTCCTTTCTCTAACAAAGGGCGATTGATCTTCCTATGTAGTTACGTTTGCTTACCACAGCCACATCGTCCCCCCTCATCATTCGTGCATGCCTCCTGACCCGTCTCTCACACGCACGTGCACAGACAACAAGCAGCCATCTCCTCTCTTATTGATATTGCGGGCGTGCCCTCCGTTTGTCTAGCAAGCCTATCCCACCATTTGTTAGAAGCAACTCCACTACCACCCCCTCCAACACTCTAGCTATGTCTCTCTCCCAACCTTATTCCTCTCCTGCACATATGCATGGATGCCGATCGATCTCCCTTAATACATGAGGCAGATCGATCTCCTTAATACATGAGGTAGGCCTCTCTCCTCCTCTACACATATACCAGCCATTGTACCTCTATAGTTAATTGGGCCTCCCTCTTCCCCCACCACACACCGATAGTCGGGCGCTGCAGGTAGGTATCCATGCCACAGAGACAAACTGCACATGTCCCATCTCACGTTCCAGTAGGCCAGCCACTCTATATATTTGATGTGGGCACACACAAATTCGATGGCACTCTTTATCGATCGCGCGCGCGCACACACACACACATCATCCCTCTCTTAGATTCTATGGACACCTAAAGCCGATGATACCTCCACTCTCTTCTCGTGGATCGCCCCCTCTATATATATGTTATATCCAGGACTCTATTTCACACACATTGCATATGTTACATTTTCTGATTGACCCCCCCAAAACTCTCAAGAACCCACACACTATATCTCTCTAGGTTTGTATCTCTCTCACACAACCCCACATAGGTGGTGTACGTATACAAGAAGAGAATAGGTGCACCGTGCATGTACTCACGCTTCGTGCCCAGCCACACCCGCGCGGGTACACGGTGGAGCTCATTTCTTTACGAAATGGCATCCCACGTGCTAATTTGAACGCTTGTAGCGGTTGTTTACCTAGGGAGGTCGTGTACCACGCGTGCACGAAACAAAGTTCGACTTGACTCGTTGCCGCGTTATTTTTAAATAAAGTTATAGCGCTCAATGGCACGTACACAGAATATAAAACGTTTTTTATGGAAAAAAGGTAGTCCGCTCACTATATACAATGGAGCCTGCCTACCTGGTTTGTCGCTCTTCAGAGTATCTCACACAAGGCTGCGGTGGCCTCTCTCTCTCTCACCGTTGATCACTGATCCGGCCGCATCCCGTCCGCCAGGGGAAAGGGAGTGCGGTGGCCTCTCTCTCTCTCATCGTTGGTCACTGATCCGGCCGCATCCCGTCCGCCAGGGGAAAGGGAGGAAGTGCATCGTTTCTCCGTTTGACGGTGCCGAGGCAGCATGTCCCGATCTGCGGTACACGCCGTTCTCTCTGACCAAGCTCTGGCGCGGCAGGGCCTATGCCACCTGCTCGCAGATTCCGCCCGCCGCCGCTCACCTAGTTACATCCCGACGACCTCCAGGTATCCCCTCCGGCCTTGCTCCACTGCCCGTCTTCCCACATTGCTGCATGTGGATCTTCCATAGTTCTTTGCCCAAAATGTAGCTCGTCCGACGTACTTTCCATATTGCATTCTTGTCCTCACACCGTTTTAGACAAACAAAACCGTGTTGTTATCTTCCCTTAGGACAAGGAATATGTTTCTTTTTTGTCGTCGCATGTGTCATCAACTGTTATTGGCCAATAATTGTTTCCTTTCTACTTGTTGCTATTGCGACCTTTTGGTGAACTGCACAAATCACTTTTTTCTTAAGAGTGTTTTGTGCAGTTGTACTAAAATGTCACACGGGCAACGTCTCTACATTTTAGTGTGACTGCACAAAGGGAGATTGGTTTTGCTCTATCCTCCTCATCCAACTCCGAGCCTAATCTTCTCCAACTAGTTAGTCTTAAGAGAGACTGCAAAGGTGACCGGCTTCTATTTGTGTGTTTATTGTTTCATCAGCAGTCCTCTATTATCATAATCACACTTAATATCTTTGGAACAGGGACGCTCACCTCTATTTTAGTGGAACTGCACAAAATGATCGGAATGTTGCATGCTCCAGACAGCTACTTTTTTTCCCAACATGCCTTGTTGATTTAGACAGAGCTGGGGGGACGTTGCTGCCAATGAAAGCATGGATCAATTTTAATGTAACACCTTCTCACAACTCTGTCTTTAGTTGTGATGTAATTATTAGCTCTGATCTACGAATAATTGACATGCATTAGCAAGGAAGTTAGTTTTTTATTGTTTCCGAAAGAGCATCGATGGCAAGACACGCGAAACAAAAGCTGAAAGCTCACACCATTGTACAATTTCATGTCGCTGGAAAATTATTTGTATAGTACGTCAATTATGTAAACAAATGATGGAAGCTTGATAGCATTGCCAGAAGCCTCTTCATCATCCGGGTCCATGTGCCATGCACAAAATTATACTCCTTCGTTCCTACATATTTGTCTTTTTACAAATTTCAAACGGGCATATTTTAGAGTGTAGATTCACTCATTTTGCTTCGTATGTGTACTCCCTCCGTTCCTAAATATTCTATTCGTGTTTCTAGAGATTTCAACAAGTGACTACATACGGAGCAAAATGAGTGAATCTACACTCTAAAATATGTCTATATACATCCGTATGTGCCAGTCCATTTGAAATCTCTAAAAAGATAAATATTTGAGTAGTCACTCGTTGAAATCTCTAGAAAGACAAATACTCCGGAGTATATTTAAGAACCGAGGGGGTAGTGCACAACCGCATGGGAGACTCAGCCCGGTCGTTGCGCCACATTAATAGTGAGTAATGAGCAGTCAAATCATAAGCCCCACCTTTCCCACTGTAAGTTGCTCTGAAGAAGCAACCATCAATACGCTCTTCTTTGAATCCGCTCATACTACTCCATCCATCACTATTTATACAACACGCTTCATAAAAAAGAAAAAAAATCTGTGGGACCAAGGCGACTAGCGATCGGCCTGAAAAATAGCATTGGTAGTTATAGCACGGCGTCTATTACTAGAGGGAATAATGCGTACACACATGCATGCAGTGCTTCCACCCCGGGTACACACATCCATGCACTTACTCCACTCCGTAGTAGTACAGTACATGGAGAGAAAATTGTGGACTTGATTGCGGTTACCACGCCCTAATTAATTGAGCATTAAACCAAACGCATCTAAAGTCTCTCTGGTGGTGGAAATGCATTGAGAGAAATGCATCATAATGAAGCGCGCCCTGTAAACTGTGACGGAGGGAGGAGCAGTATGAAGGTGCAAAACCAAGTACGCGTATGGCCAGTCGGTGAACGCACCTCCTCTTGGCATATCACTGACATGTGGGACAGGAGTGTGAGCAAACCGATCTCAATTGACGGCAAAGAGCCAACCCGCCGTTGCTTGAGAGAGACGAGGAGCGAGAACACGCAGACGGGCTCGCACGGAGGCCAAGATATATTCGAGCATGGTTTGTTGATCGATATCATTCATTACATGTTGGGCTGCCATTTTCCACCCTTCTCCGGAATAAACGTGTACTTTATCAGAGGTAAAAAAATAAGAGTACAGACGCTCACCATGCGGTTCTAGTAGTAGTAGTACTACTCGTACTACTGCGCTTGGATCTTCGCCTCTTTGTGAAGTCGAACAATGATGGTACTCCGCATGTTGGGTACTACAGTGTATGCCTCTGACAATCTGACACCGAATGGACTGATGCATGTCCACCGAGGGTAGGTTGCATTAGTCAAAAGGCGTAAGCGAGCTTCACCTTGTCCTGCAAGCTTCTCCTCGTTCTGCGAGTTGACCGGACACACCAAAAAGTAGTGCTAGTCCATACTCCCTCCTTTCCGGTTAATATGGCTTAATCTTTTTTGCGGGTAAATGAGAGAGCTTTATTCATATATAAGCATTCTTAGGACGATCAGCCAAGGCACTGGTCACTAGGAAGCGAGGTACCCCGCAAAAAAAGAAGTAGGAAGCGAGGTGTTTCATCAAGCCAGCTCTCGGCCACATTCAAAGTGCAGCAAGCACGGTTCGCACGAAGATGCGCCGCACGGTTCGCACGAAGATGCGCCGCAAGGTTTGCTGACCTGTTTACTTTGCGCTTGGCTGTTCGCCTATTCGGGAAGTCGAACAATAATAGCACTAGTAGTATAGTGTATGCTTTTGGCAATCTGACACCGAATTAACTGTTGCACGTCCACCGCCTGAGCGAGGGAGAGCTTGCATTAGTCAAAAGTTTCTCCTTGTCCTACGAGCCACCGCGCGCAAGCTTCTCCCATCCTGCAACCTTCTCCTCGTTCGACAAGTTGACGGGACACAGCAAAGTAATGCTAGTCCATACTGCCTCCTCTCCGGTTAATTTTGTCTTAATTTCAAACGAGATAAATACACTGTCTGTCACTGTATATTTGTAAAAATACGGTCAGTGGACTTCATAATACGCTCATTGCGCTCAATATATATATTTTCCGGTGTTTATACGGTCACTAGCTCACCCTGACTGAGTATGTGTGTGCATGCACGTGTAGGTTGAGCACTTGAGCGTGACCGTGTGTGTTCCGTCGTGTGCTCGGACATGCATGCATTAGGGCGTCGCGCGCGTTTTTGCATCCATGTGTACGTGTGACTGTTGCATACACGTAGGGGGAGTACGTGTAGGGGCCACTAAGGAGCAGTCAAATCACACAGTAAGTTAGTCGGAAGAAGCAACCATCATTTCACTCTTGAATGACACGTACGCAATATAAAATGGTTGATATGGAGAGAAAAAGAAAACCACTATATATACACTAGCAGGAGCCTAAGCTACAAGCCTGCTTGCTTAGGTTGCTCTCTTCACAAGCATAGAACGACGGGCCTGATCCCGCAGCTGGGGGAAGGGAACAATGTTCTGCGTAGACGCGGTCGACATCGGCGAGGGAGAAAACCCACAGTCGGTGCGTCCCAATCGGGGGTCACCGCGGTATGGGCCGATGCCGCGTCCCAACCGCCCTTCTAGCTACAGCTCGACGTCCAGGTAGTCCATCTTCCTTTTGGAGCCGGATTGCTCCACTGCCGTAGCTCCATCTCCATGTCGATCTTTCTCTACTTCTACCGGCTTCTACTTGTGATGAGTTTATGTCTCATGAACTAGTGCCAGTACTATTATTCTAATCACACTTCTTCAATATCTTTGCCATCAGGGATGCTCGGGTCGATTTTAGTGGAACTGCACAAAAGCATTGTATGATCCGAGGGTGCCAGCCGTTTTTCCTTCGACAGGTTCTACCTGGCCAGGAAATTAAATCATGTTTAGGGTTTAGGGTTTAAGTCGTAGTGACCCCATCAGCAGTTTTTCTTTCGTACACGCTCTCACAACTTTTTTCTTTATTTGTGAAGTAAATATTGGCTATGATCTGTGAATCATTGAGATGCATCAGCATGCGTGTTAGTTTTCCTTTGTATTTGTTGGAATGTTGTAACGGGGCAACCTTGGAATAGGAATGAAAATGGAGTGGAAAGTTTTCGTTTTTCCGGAGAAAAAGTGGAAAGTTTCCAAACCAACGTTTCGTTTCGTTGGATCGCGCCATCGAGCAAAACCAACGTTTAAATCACGTCTGTTGTGTTCGTGTCTCACCCTCCTCCATGGCTCGACCCCACACGGTCGCTCGGCATGCCACTCACCGCAAACCGAGTATACGATAACTTTCCCGCCTGCTTGTCGATGGATCGCGCCATGGAGTACTAGCACTACTGGAAGAGATTGACGAGTTGGGGGAGGATAGCTAGCTGTAGCACGGACTCCCAAGAACTTTTTACATGCATGTTGTAGCTGGCTATTGCGACCTTTGAACGTGGAGCAGCCGCGTGCACCCGGAAGCGGCGCGAGCGACGCTCTCTCGACCGGCGCGCCGCTTCAATGCCGGCGCCAGTGAGAGGTCGCGTCCGCTCTGGCCGGGCATGAATGCGGCACTGACCGTTTCGGGCGGGAAGCACGCGCGGGTGATGAAGAGGGTTCGGGTTGGTCAGGAACGGCCGTGGCAGCGGTCCGGACGTGCGCAAACAAGAGATGCTGTGCGTTAATATTGCTGCGTATATAATTAACAACGTAAATAATGTGCCAGTTGGACAAATATGATTGGAGATGGAGATGGAAATGGAATTTTACGTAAACACGGATATGCATGTCTATGTCTATGTGTGTGTGCGCGACGACTCTCGCGACCTGGAAGCGGGGGCGTGTTTTTGATCGAGTTTTCTTTCTTGGTACGTTAGAAAAATTGTCCGCCAGTTTTCGTTTCTTTTTTCCGGGAACGCGCGTATTCTATTTAAAACCACTGCTATGGAGAGATTTTTTACTCCATTATAGCCTCTTGTTTGATAGAGTTTCTCGCGTCTCGCTCTCTCACCCTCTCCATATCAAAACAAGATGACAGTGTCCACTCTATCTCTCTCCTCACCGGTGGTCACAGATCCGGCCGAATCCCGTCCGCTGTGGGAGGTGAGGAGGTGCAGCGTTGACGTTGTCGTCGTCGGCGATGGAGGAAGCCGATGCGCACCGTCCTCTCGGAGCCGGCGCTGGCGCGGACGAAGATCCTCCGCGCCCTTGTTCGCTGCCGTCATGTGGGCAGATCCCACCCGCCCGCCTAAACGACATCTCGCCCACCTGAGGTATAACTTCTTGTACTGGTCCAGCTCCCCAGGTCGCTGCGTGCGGGTTTTCTTCTATGCGACTACTCCCCAGCTCCCCATGCATAGTAGCTAGGGTTCGTCGGCTGGTCCAACATCACCTACTAGTACTATTATAGAGGAAATGCCACTCGAAAAGTTGTCCTGATTTATGCCTCGGTGGAGGTATACATGTTGTTTCGACAAAAAGTACATGGTGGTTGTGCGGTCATTGTCCATATGGTGGTAGTACTATCACTGGTTAAATGAAGAAATGCTTTTTTTTGGGTATCCTGGTTTAGTTCCCATCAAGATAATTATGATGCTTCTGTTTGTTGGTGTACTTTTCATTAATTCTTATTGACAATTGAGATGTCGTTGCTAACCCTTTTTTATATTTTTGGAAACAACGATGCGTGTCTCCATACCCGGGCATGTCTTCCTCAATTTTAGTGGAACTGCACAAAATTGGATGGCCATTGTTGTTCCGCCTCACTGTCCTCTGCCACGTGGTTCTTCCTTCCTCAAGCTTGATTACTGAGAAGAAACAGACCACAGTGAGGATTTGTCGAACTTCATAGGTGCCTCCCCCAAACTTGATGCCAAATGGATGATGCATCACCACGATGACCTATCGATGCTCATGGTTGCGCCTCATGGTTGCGTCGGCTGGTGAAGCTGATCGATTTTCAATGAAAAACAACCTGTCTTCCATCAGTGCTCTTTGCTTGTTACGCACAAAGATGATATCCTTCGTCAGTTCACCTTGGTTGCGTTGGAGACGCAATCGTCTTTCACGTTGGTGCAATTTTATCACACAATTGGCTATGAACCAAATGTTTCCTCAAAGAAGGATCGACGTTGGTACTAAGAGCATAAGTTTTGTATTGATATCTAAGCCTTCTCACAACTTTGTCTCCAGCTCCCATGTAATTTTATTTGTCTAGCTATTAACTTTGATTTAAAAAATGGTGTGGACTAAAAACCCGGATGGACGTAGTAGCCCTCCATTTTTATTTACTCCGCATATTAGATTTGACTGAAGTCAAACTTTGTAATACTCTCAAACCTTTCCGATAATTGAAATTAAAATTCTTTATTTGTACACACTCTCACACGTTTCCGATAATTTGGCGCATGTGTGGTTGTTCACTTAAGGGAGGGTAGTGTACCACACGTGAAGGACAGGAAGTGCGACCAGGACACGTGGGTGTGGATCGTTAGTTCATCGGAAGTAGTACTAGTTTTCTTCACTGTACATTAAATAAAGAGTTTCGTTTCGTACTTACACAATTTAAAACGATTGTTATGGAGAGAATAAGAAAACCACTCCACTATATATTAGTCGTATACACGAGAGTACTATATGGACGCAGCTTCATTGACTTAGTGCACCTGCCTTTGGATTTATGACAGGTGGGCCCAAAATGTGGCTGGCTCACCTGTCATACAGCCAAAAGCAGGTGCAGTGAAGGCACCGGAGCTCAGTCCGTACTACAGTAGTATATATATAAGCGGGAGCCTCAACGCTTGTTCGCTAGGGTTTGCACTCTCCACACGCTCGCCACACTACATATATGTTACACGCTGGAGGCTCAGCGTTCATTTGCTAGGGTTTGGTATATTCACAGTCTCTCACCCTCTCTTCACCAGATCTAAACAAGACTGCGTTGGCCTCTTGTCTCTCTCTCCCCCCTCACAGCTGGTGAAGGAGGCGTCCGTATCCCGTCGCACCGGGAAGGGGAGGAGGTGCAGCGTTCACTCTATCGCCCTCCACTGCCGGCTGCGCTGTTCTCTTGCACCCAGCGCCTGTGCGGGAGGGCCACCGACCCCTTCTTCCTCGCTGCCGTACATAGTGTGGGCAGATCCGGCCTCCCGCCGCACGCCTTGCCACATCCCGACGACCCTAAGGTATAAGTTTCTTTGAAACCGTTGTTGCTCTAGCTGCATGTGGATCTTTTTTGATCTGTAGTCGAATCTAGGTCTTGGTTCAAAGAGGAAAGAAGGGTGCGGTGGGCTGGAGCAAGAGTCTAGGATGTGGTTCAATGAGGAAAGGAGGGGCGGAAAGTAGTATAGACTGGCTATCCAGCCGCTTTGTAGGTCGAAAAGGGAAAAAGGGGGTAACCTAGTACACACATCTGTAAGGAACCGATATCTTTGTTGAAAAGGGAAAGAAACTGGGGGGGTCGGGTAGTTCGTGCAGGACTAGATTTGCTGCCCTCACATAGGAAGAAGGTTCAAAGAGAACAAATATGGGACCAGCGCATATATGCTGCTTGGCTACATACTCTGCATCACCCATTTATACGTGTGGACGCACATGGTGCTGGCATGTCCCATACAGCTATTTTGCTGTTGTTAATCTAAGAATGCCGCCGGAAAATTGAAGCAATGCCATTGTTAAAAGTAAATTACATTTTTTAACGAATGTTGTTTCAAGAGAATGTCTCTGTTAATATGAATCAATGCAACCGTTTTAGAAATGCTACTGTCCTACTTTGTTTTCCATCCAAGATAAGTTTGATGCTTCTTTCTGTCACCGTTTGTTTCATCCTCCTTTATCGGCAAGTAATTGTTTCCTTTTTTGCCTCTGTTAAAACAGGGCTATCGATTCAACTTGTTGCTACTGCGACATTTTGCTTCGCTACTCGAAACACTTATGTTTTAAGAGTGTTTTGTGCAGTTCAACTTGAATGTCACACCGGTGACTTTGCTTAATTTTGGTGGAACTGCACAAAAGGAGATCGAGATTCATATTTTACCATTGTCGGTCTCATGAAAGGTCAGTACAGGCCTTCATCCACATGATTGTGCAGTGTGCTTTGAGATGTTGTGCTACTTGTATTGGTACTGTTTTAAATAAATGTTGAATTGAAGCTATTGTATTGCTGTCTTTTCCCATTAAGTAGTGAACAAAAATGGGACCAACCCAGACATGATGCTTGTTGCTTTGTTACAACAAACTCTGCATCACACCCTTTATAAGTAGATGGAAGCACATACTGTTGTTGCGCCCACTCTCCCCTGGAACAGTTTATGCTTTTCGTTAATCTAATGCCGCTGGTAAAATTAAGCAATGCCACTCTCAGAATTAATTAACTACTGAATCTTATTTCAAAACTGCAACACTTGTTAGGAATGGTACTATCCTGCTTTGTAGTTCTTTCTACATGTTTAACCAAGGTATTGTTAAGATAATGTCTCTGTTAAAATGAATCAGTTGCATTGTTTTAGGAATGGTACTTTTCTGCTTTGTCGTTCTTTATACATGTTGAAACAAGACATTGTCAAGATAATGTCTCAGTCAATATGAATGAATCACACTGATGGAGAATTGCTACTCTCCTGCTTTGTTTCCCATTAAGATAAAGTAGATCAGTAGATGCTTTTCTTCTGGGAGTACAAGTCATCAACCGTTATTTCTCAGTAATTGTTTCCCTTATACCTATTGTTGCTTACAGGGATATCAAAATTAAAGCTCGGTTTTATTCCGACTTCGATTTTAGTTGAACTGCACAAAAGGAGCCAATGTGTCCAAGGCAAACTGCTGCATTACTGGGTCCAGTGGGTCGTTCCACTTTGCAGAAAGAAGCAGTCACTGTTTGCGCTACATTATAGAAGGAATGACCGAGAAGCTTTACAGAGTATTATTAGACACCGGTGACATGACTAGTCTGCAGAGACCATTGGCAATTTAACAACACGTGGAGTGCCCTGGGCAAAAATTGCCCAAACAAGTACAAGAAGCTACGACAAGACTCCACGATCATAGGCATTACATATTTTGAATGGGAAAAGCTTGTCAAAGTTTAATCATTGATGTTAGCAAGAAGACGTTAGTTTAATATATTGGAATTGGAAAACCTTGTCAAAATTTGCTCATTGATGTTAGCCAGAAGACATGCATTTGATATTTTTGAGTGGGACGCCCTTGCTGTGAGCAGTGTCGAGTGTTTTTTCCTATTCCTGCGTTCAGTTTAGAAGTAAATAGTTACTCTGCTGAGATATTCTTGTGTTAAGATTTTGTTCTGAATATTGTCTATGTAATGCCAGGCCTTGTGTTTGATTGCAAAGTTGAGCTTGGAATGTTGTGGCATGCGGCATCATGAGCTGTTCACCATGCCTCCTGAGAATAATGCTTCGTATTGTTTTGCATGTCGATCTAATGCCAGTGATTTGCTTGTTAAGAAGATCATCCTCTTCTGTTGTTTTCGTGCTTAAGAAGTTCATCGTCAGATGTTTCATTCATAGCCTATACGACAAGTCGGGTAGGTTAGACGTGAAACCATATGATCTTCCGACCAACTCATGATATTAGGCCGTGATTGGATCGTCATTTTCCAACCAAAACCGCTTGTAAAACTGACGCTTGTAAATTAAAGCAGATGGTCTCGGGCGAAGGCGCTTGGTTGGTCGATTTCGACTACTAAAATATCGGAAGTACTTCACACATGATAAAAACGCTGAACGACACTCGGACGATTGCTAATCCAGCCGTTAGCTGCTGTTTCAGCCTTGCCCATGGATGGCATGATACACATGTCATGCATGTATCGTCTGGTAATGTCGTCCATATAGTAGTGCTCGTAAAATATACACTGGTCTCTCAAATTACACGCGTAACCCGCCGGTTTTACTTACAGACCTCGGGCCCTCGGTTTCATTACGCCTGTATTTTACGTGTTGTTTTCGATGACGAGTAAATTACACTTGTATGTTAATACAGGTTTGAAATAAACCAGAGCTCCCAGGCGCGGCCTTACCGTTTCATGCCGTCTCAGTTTCTCGAAGGTGCTCATAGGTGTCCGATGATCCTGGCTTCCTGAATGAGCAGCGGGCGCTGTATCAGACCATCCGTAGGGCCCGCGAGGCCCTCTCCGTTGTCCTTCGAGTTGTTGCGCTCGCCGTGGCGCCGAGCATTGTTAACATCATCAACGAACATGAGGACTCAGGAGATGACTTTATTTTGACTGGATGACACTAGGGACCCACTAGGGCCATAGCCGTACGTACGCAAGTGCCTCCTTATTATGTACAACTATATTTTTTTTGCTTTCTCCTGGTTTCTTGACATCACGGTCCCACACCATTGTCAACCTATGTAGTCAATATAAACGAGAGAATTGCACAAGGTGTGGCCGACAGCTGGGACCAAGCAGCTCGAGCAGTATTTGTGTTTTTGAGGCGTGAGCACTGCAAAGTTTTTCTTGGCGATGATTTTGTTGTTGTTCAGAGGAGAGCAGGGTATTAACTGGGCGGGCTGTGGCCCGTCTAGCCCAGGCCAGATATCTAGCCCAGATACTAATTTTTTCAAGATGAAAATGGCTAGCCCAGCTATACGTCTTTTTGAGGAATACCCAGGCAAGGTCAACTTGTTATTCTCCGCCCCGCTGGGCTGCAAATCTTTCCTAGGAGGGATGCATTAGGCTTAACAGGAAAATGGGCTTTAAAAAATAATAAATGGGATGTAATTATAAAAACTGGGCAGTAACTATAAAAAATTGCACCAAACACGAAATTAGTTTATAAAATATTATTTATGGATTTTGAAAATCTTAAATTTTCATTGTTGCGCGCGCAATGTTTCGTTGGATTTTTACGTAATACAAATTTATATTTAATCTGACTAGAAATTTCGGGATAAAAATATTTTGGATGCCATCAAAATGTGGGAAATTTTATTGAATTTTGTCTTCAACGGTTGGTTGACATTATTAATCGTTGTCCTAGCTAGAAAATGGGCTGTAATTTTAACAAACTGTAAATGGGCTGTTGTAAATTCCATTAGAATTCAAAAATGGGTTGTACATTCTTACAAAACGCAAATGGGCTATTAGTTCTCTGCCACACACTTGTGGGCCTACTAAGTGACGCGTTCCCTAAAAAAATAAGTTGACGCGTATGCAAGGCTTTGTCAACTTATTATAGTCAACACACGGTTCTAGCAGCAGTGGCCGTTGGATGTCTATCCAACGGATGTCATGCTTCTTCTTCAATCTTGGATATTCTTAGCTTCGGCCGACCAAAAAATGATTCCTCCCCGTGACATCTGGGGCGCACCGTTTCGGAGGCTGACCTGTGGGCCTACTAAGTTGGAGCGTACCAAGGGCTTTGTCAACTTAGTCAATATAAACGATTCTAGCTTCAGTGACTGTACGATGTCCATCCAACGGCCGTAGTGCTTCTTCAACCTCTGGTCTTCTTGGTCTAGCCGCCCAAAGCAGCGCCGGTCGTGCCGCCTGCTGCTGCCTCCCGTGGCCGGCTGTGCTGCCGCGGAGGACTCACCGCCCTCATACTACTCCCACCGCTGGCAGGCCATCCCTCCACTCACCCACACCCCCTGTTATTCTGCGGAGACGGCAGCCTCACACCGCAGCCGAACCAGTGAACCCTCGTACTCCTCTCCGCGCGGGCTTCCACTGCAACATCTTCCCCGGCTCCATGTCGTCCCCTTCCTAGGCCTCGCCGTCGTCCACCGCCCTGGTGCTCTCGGCACGGCGTGGTCAATATGGTCAACGACTGACTTCCATCGGAAGAGTACTGTGCGTGGAGAGGCTGACAGCTGGGTCCACGACGGCCGCAAGGAAGTGCCTCCTTATTACGCGCAAAATAATTATTCCTCCACCTGACAGCGGGGACCCACCGGACGGGCCACCAGTATTTTGCGAAAAAACGTTTCCCCCTGACTGCTGGGACCCACCGGACGGGCCACCGTATTTCGCAAAAAAACGTTCCCCCCGCTGTCAGCTCGGACCCACCGGAAGTGCCTCCTTATTACGCACAAAAAAATGAATACTCCCCCGGCTAGCTGGGACCCACCTTGGTGGGAGGCTGACTTGTGGGCCTACTAAGTTGACGGGGACGAAGGGCTTTGTCAACTTAGTCAATATGAACGATTCTAGCTCCAGTGACCGTACGATGTCCATCCAACGGCCGTAGTGCTTCTTCAACCTCCGGTCTTCTTGCTCCAGCCGCCCAAAGCAGCGCCGGTCGTGCCGCATGCTCCTGCCTCCCGTGGCCGGCTGTGCTGCCGCAGAGGCCTCACCGCCCCCTACTATTCCCATCGCTGGCCAGGCCCTGCGGCGACGGTAGGCTCACACCGCAGTCGAACCAGTGAACCCTCGTACTCCTCTCCGCGCGGGCTTCCACTGCCGCGTCTTCCCCGGCTCCGCGTCGTCCCCTTCCTAGGCCTTGCCGTCATCCACCGCCGTGGCGCTCTCCGCGCGGCGTGGTCAACGTGGTCAAGGAACGACTTCCATCGGAAGAGTACTGTACGTCGAGAGGCTGACAGCTAGGTCCACGGCCACAACCCAGTTTTTTTGTGATTTGCCAAGTAAGTCGCTTTGTCAGGCCTATTGGGCTGCAACTCTTTCAAGACGAGGAGAGCTTTCATTCGGCTGGCCGAGAAACTGGCCCATCAGTAATGAGAAATGGGCTGTACATTTTTAAAACACATCAAACCGGCAATTAGTTCCAAATATCTTTTTTTTCCTTTTCAAGATTTTAAATTACATTAATTTTTATGCGTGGAGAATTTGTTGGATTTTATATTGATATACATTTATTTTTAAAATCAGTTTGAATGTGAGTCAAAATTTCGGGATTAAAAACAGTTCTGACCGCACCGAAATATGCAAAATTTCGTATAATTTTTTAACCGTGGCCACAATATGGGCTGTATGCTAACAAAAAGAATATGGGCTCCAAAAAACCTTAAGAATTAGCAAATGGGCTGTAAATTATTAGAAATAATGGCAGATGGGTTGTATGCTGTTTTCCACAGATTTGAGGCTTTCCTAAAAAGAAGGTTGACGCACAAGCACTGACTGTTGGATGTCCATCCAACGGCCGTCGTGCTTCTTCAATCTCTGCTCTTCCTGCTCCAGCCGCTCGAACAAGCGCCGGCGGGACTGCCTGCTCCCTCCTCCCCGCGGCCGGCTGTGCTGCCGCGCAGGCCTCACCGCCCCGCCGTACTCCCATCGCTGGCCTAGCCATCCCTCTACTCACCCACACCTGCTGTTATTCTCCGGCGACGGTAGACGAACAAGTAAACTCTCGTACAGTCGTACTCCCCTCCGCGTGGGAAACAACTGCCGAGTCTTCCCTGCCTTTGTGTCGTCCCCTTCCTAGGCCTCGCCGTCGTCCCCCGCCGTGGTGCTCTCGGCGCGGCGTGGTCAATGTGGTCAACGACCGACTTCCATCGGAAGAGTACTGTGCGTAGAGACGCTGACAGCTGGGTCCACGGCCGCAGCAAGGAAGTGCCTCCTTATTATGCGCAAAATAATTATTCCTCCACCTGACAGCGGGGACCCACCGGACGGGCCACCGTATTTCACGAAAAAAAAACATTCCCCCCTGACTGCTAGGACCCACCAGCTACACCTTCACACGCAAGGAAGTGCGTCTGGGCAAAAAGAAAACAAAACGATTCGCCCCCCTGACTGCTGGGACCCACCAGCTACATCTTCGCACGCAAGGAAGTGCCTGACAGTCGGGACCCACCTGGTCGAAGCGTACGTAGCATTGTCATTCTGGTCGCGAACGTGTACATACATATATACTGGTGGATGTAGAGGCGCGCACGTGTCGTAGTAGAGGCGCGCACGTAGCATGTACACGTACGTACAACGGCCATGGTGCAAGAAAGAAAATACGGCCACGTATGTGTACATACGGGCGGGGTCTCGAACGCCTACTCGCGCATACGTACGGCGAGGGCTCGTTGACATGGCTGGGTCGGAACGGAGAAACAGCGTCGTCGTCGTGTTCATGGGGAGGCAACGGAATGCGTCGTGTTCATGGGGAGGCAACGGAATGCGTCGTGTTCATCGGGAGGCAACGGAACGCGTGGGAGCCAACCGGCTGGGTCGGAACGGAATGCGTGGTCATGTTCATCAGGAGGGCTTGGACGGAACAGGCAATGGAAACGAGGTCTGGCGTACCACACAGCGGAGGAAACAGACCTCCTACGTTCGGAACGGGGTCCTGTTGATCGGGAGGGGTGTGGCGTACCGCAAAACGGAGGAAACGGACCTCCTACGGTCGAAACGGGGGTCCTGTTGATCGGGAGGGGTGTGGCGTACCGCAAAACGGACGAAACGAACCTCCTACGGTCGAAACGGGGTTCCTGTTGATCGGGAGGGGTGTGGCGTACCGCAAAACGGACGAAACGGACCTCCTACGGTCGAAACGGGGGTCCTGTTCATCGGGAGGGGTGTGGCGTACCGCAAAACGGGACTCCACGGGATACTGTTCATCTCCACGGGTTACCGTCGACCTCCTCCAGTCTCCACGGGCTCCTGTTCATCCAGCCTCCACCGCGCGCTACTCCACCGGCTACTGTTCAACCACCCCTCCACGGGCACCCCTCCACCGTCTACTATTCATCCAGCCCTGCACACCATGGGTCCTGTTCAACCACCCCTCCACGGGCACCCCTCCACCCTCTACTGTTCATCCAGCCCTCCACACCACGGGGTCCTGTTCAACCACCCCTCCACGGGCACCCCTCCACCCTCTACTGTTCATCCAGCCCTCCACCACGCCACGGGGTCCTGTTCATCCAGAGGCAACGCCATTGCTCACTGTTCATCCCAGAGGCAGCATCGATCGGCTTCAGTTAGCAGCAGTTGCGAAGGAATTGCTCGATCGGGTTCAGTTAACAGCCATCGATCGATCGCTCGGGTTCAGTAACGCGTAGCCTGCAGTGCAATCGCTCGGGTTCAGTTAGAGCCCAACGCCTCGCTCGGGTTCAGTTAGAGCCAACGCCCGCACACACGTGCGTACGTGTACGAGAGAAATGCGCATCGCTCGGCCCCCGACCTCCCACCGTAATCGGGAACTCCCCGAAATTTTCCTCGCCCTTGCTTCTACCATGGTTTTTTCCGTCATGGACGGCCCAAAGAATGTCATGCAGCTGCGTCTCCGGCCTGCCCAGGACGAAAAGCCCATTTTCTGTCATGATTTTTTGTCATAGAAGTAGGAGCCCACCACATCTATGATGATACCGAGTTTTGTCACAATCATCGTCATAGAAGTGTCATATGTATGACAGAAAAAAATTTCGTTCGGCCCAAAATGTCACGGATGTGTCTTTTTTTGTAGTGGTAGCCCAGTGAACCAGCAGTAGAAAACAATGTGGTGATATGGCCATAAAAAACAATGTGCTACGGTCCACACTGTAGCATGTACAGTAACACTCCTCTTTGTTTGGATCCCTGATTTAGAGCTAGTTTGGGTTGAAATAGCCTCAAATTATCGAAACAAGAGGGGTTAGTTTGAGCTAGTTTGCTCTAACCCAGCTAAAAAAACTAGCCCGGTGGAGAGGTTCTAATTGGGTTAGTTATCCTCGGGCCCACTAAAAGAGAACTAAAAAAATCTCCCCTGCCCGCACCAGATCGCTCCCCCCTCTCGCACGACTCCTCTCTGTTCCCCATAGGGCTGCTCGCCCTCTCTCTCCTCTGGCCGCCCTCTCCTTCCGGCATCCGCCGCCCTACTCTGGCTGCCCTCTCCCTCCGGCCTTCGTAGGTCGCCCCGCTCCCCCTTCACCAGTCGTTTTTCTCCCTCTGTCGTGCGCGGCGGCGGCGCATCTACCAGGGAGGTCGCGAGAGGGGTGATTTTGTTCATTCCTTCTCTGTCTCACAGCCATATCATTGATCTTGCTTGCTCTAGCGCTAATTCTGATTTGGAAAAGTAGATCCTAATCAAACTTGGTATAGATTTGTGGTGCACGCATGGAATTGTTTAATGCTGCTTGAGGAGGTAATAAATCTTTCTAGAGGCCCAAAGATTCAGGTCACCTTTCTAGGTATTTCAATTTCAGGCTTGCATTATTTCTAGAGGCCCAAAGATTCAGTTCACCTTTCTAGGTATTTCAATTTCAGGCTTGCATTATTTCTAGAGGCCCTAAGATGCAGTTCACCTTTCTAGGTATTTCAGTTTTAGGCTTGCATTATTTCTAGAGGCCCAAAGATTCAGTTCACCTTTCTAGGTATTTCACTTTCAGGCTTGCATTATTTCTAGAGGCCCAAAGATTCAGTTCACCTTTCTAGGTATTTCAGCTTCAGGCTTGCATTATTTCTAGAGGCCCAAAGATTCAGTTCACCTTTCTAGGTATTTTAGTTACAGGCTTGCATTATTTCTAGAGGCCCAAAGATTAAGTTCCCAGTCGGCGGCAAGCGGCCTTGCTACCCATGCCGGTGTCAACCTCAACTCGCAAGGGCCGGCATCGGAGTGGTTCCCGGGGCTTGGGCTCTACAGGGCCTTCCTCTAGAGCGACGATGGCGAGCTCCTCCCTCGGTGCGTGAGGGGCTCCGGGCTCCCTCCCTATCGTGAATGACTTCCGTGATGAGTTAGCTCATTCTTTGTTTCATGAAGTGTTTTTTTATTTTGTGAAGCTTGATTGACGACTTGTATGTTTAAGTGGGATATCTCATTTGTATGGACAAAGTAAAAAATTATCATGTTTTGCATGCTTGATTTGTATAGATGGTTCGTTTATGTCAATTGTGAGCGGGAGGAGGCCACAGAAGAGCCGGCCACACCAAGAGGGTGCTTGGATCCAAGGGACTTATTTTAGTCTGACTAAAAATAGTCTCTTTAAGAGGCTAAAGTTCCAAGCACCCCTGACTAAAGAGGGGCTAAAACTAGTCTTGAGACTAAAAAAATTTAGTCAGGGGTACCCCTACTAAAATGTGGAGTAGTCCTCTCTCTCCTCATTTAACTCCTCTCCTTTAACACAAGTGAGTTCTAGATTGGAGGGTTTGGAGGATAATAAATGCTCATTAACTTGATTTTAGTCTCTTTAGTATTTGGATCCAAGCATGGGTGAGGCTAGCAAGTTTTAGTCCCACTACTTTTAGTCATGGAACTAAAACGTATCCAAGCACCCTCCAAATCCGGCAGGAAATAGGGTCCAAAGTAGTCAAATGATTGAGATAGAGCATTTATTGTCAATCTAACCCTGCCATCCATACACCTCTTTGGTTTAGAGTTAGTTCAGGGTTAGAATCTAACTCTAACCTCTAACTGAGTTAGAGTTCTCCTCGTCTCGGTTCATCGCCATCGTACTTTCCCCATTCCTGTGTTTTTAGTATCCTGCGAATCAAAGAGGCCCTTTTTTTGCGGGAAAAATCAAAGAGGCCCTTAGACTGGTTTCGGTCCGGTCATTTTTTATAAACGTGTTATGTCCAAAATTTAATGAACGTGCTCCGGTTTCCATGAAAACAATCCGGTTTCATGTAGTAATTCATTCATTTATTTATTCTTCTGCGGGGGGTTTGCATGTAATTTGTGATGTCTGAAATGTAAAGTACCCCGGCATATGCTCTGAGTCGTGCATGCACTATGACCCAGATGCTCTATGTCCCACATGTCGGCGAATGGGAGCACGTGGAAATAGCCTAGGAGTACATATAGGAGGATAAATGCGTGAAATAATATGTACTGTGAAGCGTAGCCGCGGTTCGAAAAGGAGACCTAAAGTGATGACAGCTATAGGTCGCACGCACCCAACTAGTGGTACTAGACATACGACTAACTTTTCCCTCAAAAAAAGAGGCACGAGTGCTCAGTACTCCTATTCTATAAACATGAGTCCCATCTAACAACAGCGTCCGTGCTACAGCTAGCTCTCCTCCCTCGTTTCTCTCTTCTAGTAATTCTAAACTCGGCCGACGCCCGGTGGGCGGGGTGGGTTTGCTCAACTGCGGCCCCACCTCACAGTGAAAACGTTACGACTGGAATAAAAATGCCATATACTCCCTCCGTTCATAAATATAAGCCTTTTCAGATACTATTTCAAATGGAATACATCATACAGATGTATGTAGACATAGTTTAGAGTGTAGATTCACTCATTTTGCTCCGTATGTAGTAGTCACTTGCTGGAATCTTTAGAAATACTTATATTTGGGAATGGAGGGAGTACTATACTAATAAAACATTAAGGCCACAAGGCGATGCAGTGCTGGTTACAGGAGGCAAGAAGAGATGCATCCATCAACGATGTCCACCTCCTCGACTCAGGGCGCCGGCCCACCGAACGGCGCCTAAGTAGCAACGGCTTTCGTGGCGAGGTCGACGTGCTTCTGAACAATGGCGTCCAAAGATTCCAGCCGCTGGAAGAAGGCCAACGTCTTTCTGTCCTCGCTTGCCTTGTAGTGGCCTATGTAGACGATTTCCTCGTAGACGTGGATGTGCAGGTCAACGGTTTCTTGCATGGCAAGGCGCTGCGCGGCGAGCGCGGCCTCGAGGTGCACATTCTTCGTCGTGACCTCCGGCACCTGCAGGGCCACCAGGGCTTGAAAGAGTTCGTCGCCATGGAGGCCGATGAGGGTGGCAGGCAATGAGGAGCCTGGGCACGTGGGCTGGAGCAGTACGGCAAGGTCTTCCACGCGCTTCTTGACGGCGGTGAACTTGCGGATGGAGTTGACCATCATGTCGTCCATGCGAGAGGCGAAGCCGGCGTCGGCGAGGGCTACGATGCCTGCGGTCGCCAGCACCGTCTGGAAACGCTGCGCCTCTAGAAGGGCAAATACTCCTTTCTGGTTTACAGGGCTATACTAGCAAGTAGTTGTACGTACTAGTACAATAGTGGGCTCACATAGCAATTTTGTCTCATGCAAGAGCCTGGCTATATGCGTGCTCCAATGTTCGCAACTGCAACGTTAGGTTTGCGCTTGGCTCTTCGCCTCTTCGAGAAGACGAACAATGATGTTACTACTACTGCTTCTGCAATGTCGAATCCACTGCTGCATGTCCGTCCACCGCGAGCGGGACGGATAGCATGTTGTAGAAGTACTACTAAGCAAAAGCCTGTCCTCGTTTGCGAGCAACCGCGCGCATGGGTGAGGGAGAAGGCGTGTAGTAAAATCAAGCTTCTCCTCGTTGTACGAGTTGACGCGACACATCATAACACTGGCCCCACATGCTTGCCTCTAAACTTGGCTGAAAGACCCGCAGTGTACAATATATTTGCTGCAACCTCTAACATTTACCCACCACAAATTAAAATATATGTGGCTGTATGCATCGTTCTGATGCAGAGGCCGGGGAGTCCCCCCTTTTCGAAAAAAAAACAAATTAAAATATATATTCCTGTCTTGACCAGATGAGCGTGCAAACTACAATCACCAGGGTGTCAGGTAGGGCCAGAAGACTATTTTAATTTTTTTTAAAAACTTCGAGACGGCCACATAGCATGGAGCCGACCCGAACGATTTTAAGCTTACAGGCACGGTACACGCTATCCTAGACTACTCTACACATGAAACTGCCACACGAGCGTCCGGGCTGCGCTTGGCTCTTCGCCTCTTCGGGAAGTCGAACAATGATGGAGTACTACTGCACTGGAGGAGTACTACAGTACGCTTCTGGCCATCTGACACCGATTGAACTGCTGCATGTCCACCGCGTGCGGGAGGGAGAGCGTGTAGCGAAAGCTTCTCCTAGTCTTGCCAGCCACCATGCTCATGGGTGAGGGAGGGACGCTCCTGCCTTTGCGTGTATGACAGGTGGGCCCGACAGGTGTGTGGCCAACCTGTCATACAGCCAAAGGCAGGTGCAGTTAAGTCCGCGAGGGAGAGGATAATCAAGCTTCTCGTTGATGTACGAGTTGACGCGACACATCAAAGCACTGCACTCGATATATTTCAATAATTTGCGTTTACGGATGCATCAATTACAACGCATGCATGCATGCCGTGACTCTCCTTTTGATACTTGCATGTGTTGATTTAATGCCATTAAACAGAGGCTCGGGCGCCATTAATGGAGACCTTGGGAGAGAGGTGGACGGCAGATGGAGGTCAAAGGGCTCTCCTCCCGATAAGCACGCGCAGGGGTCTGATCGCACGCCTCTCGTACTCAAATAGCTACCCTGCACGGCGCCTCCTAGCTAATAAAAAATGGGGACACGTGGCGGCACGTAAATGGTACTAGTAAGTAGAACGCCCACGGTTTCAATAATACTTGTGTTTCCGATTGTAACGTGACAACACTTGTTCCAAAATGACTTTGTTGATTGTTAATGTGTGCGCCTTCGCAAATCGGACTGCAAATTTACCACAGCATGTTGGTGCCATGTCATGGCACCAAGCCAAGTTTCATTACTTTCATGCGTGTTTTGGATTTACAGGAATTAAAAAACTAAATTTCTCAATGTTTCCAACCCAGCCACGACGCCCAGAATTTTGAATTTCATTCCCATTTCTTGCATGGAACCTAGAAATTTACCCGAGGACACACATGTGATTTTTCAACCAACTTTGGTGCACTGGAACATGAGCTTGTATTTCAAATTTGGATGATGCACACAAAGGTGACACGTTCCCTCCTAGAACCACGAGCCTTCTTGAGAGAAGCTCCGATTTGCAAGAAGCTTATACCAAAATTTGTTCCTATTCGGCCAATTTTTTTTACCACGGCATGGTACTACCATGACATGACACCATGCCAAGTTTCATGATTTTAAAACCAAGTTTCTCAATGTTCTCGACCGAGCCACGATGCCCAGATGTTTGAATTTTATTCTCATTTTTTGCATGGGGCCTACTCCCTCCTTCCATCTATATAGGGCCTAATGTGTTTTTCAAGACAACCTTTGACTATTGACAAGATTAATAGCACATGAGATGTATACTATGAAAATTATATTATTGGAAGCTCTTTTGACATACAAATTTGAAGGTATGCTTTGTGTAAGTTGCATGTCATATATTATTTCTCTAACGTTTGGTCAAAGTTAGCCTCGAAAAACGCATTAGGACCTATATAGATGGAAGGAGGGAGTAGAAATTCACCCGAGGACACAAATGTGATTTTTCAACCAACTTTGGTGCAAGGGAGCATGTGCTTGTAGTTCAAATTTGTATTATGCACATTAAATGACCAAAAACTCAATTAATGTGTAAATAAGGCCAAACGAAGCCGGAATAATTCCAAAATTTAACAAGGCACTCATGTAGTTCTATGTTGCCATTGTTAAGAAACTCAAGGGGGGGGGGGCAGCGTATATCGTTTCACACTCAAAGGTGGCACGTTCCCTCTTAGAACCACGAGCTTCCAAATCGGCCCAATTTTTTACCACAACATGTTAGTGCCAGGACATGACACCATGCCAAGTTTCATGATTTCCAGGCGAGTTTTGGATTTACATGAATTTAAAATCAAAGTTTCTCGATGTTCTCGGCCGAGTCATGACGCCCAGATGTTTGAATTTCATTCTCATTTCTTCCATGGGACCTAGAAATTCAACCAAGGACACACATGTGATTTTTCAACCCACTTTGGTGCACCGGAGCATGTGCATGCAATTCATATTTAGATTATGCACATTAAAAGTCCAGAAACTCAATTAATGTATAAAAAGGCCAAATGAACCCGAAATAATTCCAAAATTTAACAGGGCACTCATATAGTTCTACGTTGCCTCTGTAAATAAAATCAGGGGGAGGCAGCGTATATCGTTTCGCACACAAAGGTGACACGTTCCCTCTCGGAACCACGAGGCTTGTTGAGAGAATCTCCGGTTTTGCAAGAGGCTTATACCAAAACTTGTCCCAATCCAGCCAAAAATTATACGTATGAAAACAGGGTTTAGATTATCCCAAACATCTCGCTACCTAGACCAATAATGTACTATGATTTGAATTCAACATAAAATGGATACAAATATTTGAATTGGAGAGCGTATGGTACATGTAGTTCATAGTGAAATATGATTACTGCTATATGTATGTTTTTGTTATCAAGATAATATTTAAATTATTGTATAACTTGACAACAATCGTATTCAAATAAGGAAAATTGATTCAAATTTAGTCCATATGGTAGACGACAATATATATGTTCACATGGTGGAGTAAAATGTTCATATATGATGGAAGATCAAAATGTACGACTAGATCAATTATAAACCGCAAGGTCACCTAACGATATATTCGAATTCAACATAACATGGATTCAAAAATTGAAATTCGAGATCATGGCATCTGTAATCATATAAAAAGGGACATTACTCTTTCTTTGGTGGGAATTGATTTGTTTTTTGTTGTTGTTGAGGGAAGTGTGAATCAATTTTGTACTGTGCAGGGTAATCTTGTTCTCCCAATTTTTTTACATTTTTCTTGTAGTTTTTTCAATGGCATCATAGCAATATAGTAAAAGGGGACATGAATCTCTTGTGTCTTGTATGAATTGTTTTTTTACACGTTAAGTTTGTTCTACCGAACAAGGAATCCGCACCTTGTTATCCCGAAATTTTCAAGCTCAAGTATCTTTTGTCTCACCTGCTTTGAAACTCCTGCTTCTTCAACCCGCGCCGCGCCTTGTTATCCCGAAATTTGGACGCGCGCGAGAACTCCCTCCTCATCCGAAATCGCTCCCGCAGCCCAGACACGCGAAATCCCCCTTCTACCCCTCAGCCGGAAATGAAGCTCCACGTCGCGGTGTCAAAACTGGTGGGGGTACGCTGGTAACTTACCCTACATTTCGGACAAGCGCGTCCCTAAGCTTGGATCCCCTCCCCCTTCGCCCCCCCATTCGTACACCGAGGCCGCCAAAACCCGCGAAACCCCACGCTCCTCCGTCGGCCTCCCGACCGCCGCCCAGCCGGAGACTCTTCCCTGACTACGTCGTCCACCGCAACAGCTCGCTGTCCCTCATCCACCGCACCGGATGAGGATCCGTTGTCGATCTCGTCGTCCCGTCGGATCAGCCGCCCCGTCCTCCACCTCCAAGGAGCTGCCCTGATGTTCGCCTCGTCTATCGCGCCACCTCAATCCCCACAGCGCCGTCTTGACCTGCCCCACCGGAACCGCAGCACCCTCACCAATTCCTCCGATGAAGCCGAGGCCAACTCGGCGCCACCAAGGAGGTTCTGCACTCACCGCTGCATTTTATCCTTTATTCAATCTCACGAGGCTGCCGGTGCTCGATACCGAGCAGACATGGCGTGTCTCCATCGATGGCGCCGTCGCCGGCCACATCATCCACGGCGTCTCTCCCCCATGTCATTGCTTCCTCGGCGGCAACTTCCACAACGGCACTAGCTGCAGCTGCTCCGGCTCTCCCTCGCGCTGCGGCTCTGTTCTTGCTGTCGGTCGCGCTGCTGCACTGCTCTTGCTTTTGTTCGTGCTACTGCTCTGCTCTTGCTCTCGCTTGCGTTGCTGCTGCTGCTGCATGACCTTCGGCAGCTACAGGAGTTGCTGCTTTAGCACTCGCTCGCGGTGCTACTGCACGACTTGCTCTCTGCTAGTGCGTTCCCTGCTCGAGCGTCTGCTGATTTAGATCACTGCTTCTCTGCTACTAGTGCTCGAGCGCCCTAAACATCTATTGCAATGCTCTGTTACTATTTCAATCAGTTTCGACAGTAAAATTCAGTTTCGACTGTGAAGTTCATTTTCTTCAGTTAAGTTCAGAGTGAACAGTACTTACAGCATCTGTCGGAGCGGCCGTGGCACAGCTGATGCGTTTTACATCTAGCACTTTTTGGTGATGTATTTTACATCATCTATTGCAGATGATATTAGGGTCCCACTTCAGATTAACGTTGTCTGTCTTGTCATGCTTCAGCCTCGTCGCCGTACACCTTAGCGGAGCTGCTCCAACGACGGAACCGTCCATCACAGTGGAGCAGTACCCTCGGCGCCGTTTCCAGAGGCCTCGGATCTTCTTCCCCGCCTCCGACAGTCACACCAGCATCATCACCATCCTCCACGTCCAAGCCAATGATGCTGAGGTCCACAAGGCTATGCCAAAGAGGTTGTACACTCATCGCATCACTTTGTTTCTCCATTCCTTTGTTCTTCCAATTCATGTGAGCCAAACACCCAGGTTGACTGAAATACTATGTTTCCAAATGCTCTGTTTTGCACATGCATTCCTATCCTATTCCTGTGTTTTTCCTGTCCCTGCATTTATAGAATCCTCCAATTCTAAGGAGCTCTTACAGATTTACTTCATTTTCAGATAGGCGTCAAGAAAACTCTGTGTGTTATGTCCTGCTCCTGTCGTGCCGTCATCCACCCCACCTGAGGTGCACCATCCCCCCTGCAGACTTCCTTTCGCCGCCTCAGATCATCTTCCCCGTTGCCGGCAGCCACGCCAACTGCATTACCATCATCGACCGAGCAGATGAACCTGAGGACTACACAGTTCCGGAAGAGAGGTCGCAGTCTTTCGTGTTTGCTTATGTTATACATCGGTTTTACTACCTGCTACTTTATCGTTCAATCTTGAGTTTTGAATTGCCCATGGGTCTCATATCGAGCCAGCAACGAATAGTATCTGTCTACTATCTGGTTCATCTGGGGTCTTCTATGTGGTTCATGTTGGGTGGGCAACAAACAATAGATGATCCATTGTCTATCTTTTTAAACTGAAGCTATAATCTACCTGCTATCATTAGTTTTGGATCCATCCACTCGTTTGCTACCATCAGTCTTGATTTTTGCATGCACCCCTTAGGCCTTACAAAATCTAACTATTTTTTTTATTATGCATGTCAGATATTGTACACAATCGTACTGAACATGTAGAGAAAAGGAGAAGACCGTTGCGTGCGAATATAATGTCATGCAGATCCCGCTCCATGGTGGGCGAAGTGCCCCCCCCCTCCTGCATTTCCAGATTGTATTCCAGAGGAAGATAACTGTTCAGATGGGGATTCAGAAGGAGCCGACCACGCCTGTTTACCACCTGAGGTGTTTGCTCTAACCTGGCATGCTGATGTTGGTCATATCATGCATATGGCGCCTTGCATTGCTTACATTATACATCTTATATGTCATCAGCTTAGTTTAGATTTGCTTTCTGTGAATGCCACCTGTTTGGTTTCTATATCATACTCCCACCATTCCTAAATATTTGTCTTTTTAGAGATTTCAACAAGTGACTACATACAGAACAAAATGAGTGAATCTACACTCTAAAATATGTCTATATACATCCGTATGTGGTAGTCCATTTGAAATCTCTAAAAAGACAAATATTTAGGAACGGAGGGAGTATATGGGAATTATGCAATGCCATCTTCTTTAGCCAGGCATCATATACGTGATTCATGCAATGCCATCCTGTTGAGCCAGTCATCGTATATGTGAATTGTATTGTGCCATATTATTTTCCATAATGTATTCCATTTGTCAACAATGTTTATACATTCATCTACTCTTCCTGTGCATCAGCCATTTGAGTCGGTCATGGGAAAATCTGGAGTGAAAACAAGGTCTTCTGAGCAGTCAGTGCTACTTGTCGATGCAGATTTCTTGCTGGTTACAGCTAGCTCCTCAGAGGAGGATTCAGAGAGAGATGACCAGTCTTATCCCCCCCCCCGAGGTGCATGCTCTAACTTGGCTGGGTTATATTGCTCATATCATGCATATGGTGTCTTGCATTGCCATGCCATCTGCTTAGATTAGACATGCTTTGTGTGAATGCCTCCTGTTTGCTTTCTATATCAGATATGTGAATTATGCAATGCCATGTTTTTCAGCCAGTTATCAGATATGTGAATTATGCACCGCCATGGAGCCAGGCATCATATATGTTAATTATCTCATGCCGTCTTTTTTTTCATTACGTATTCCATTTGTCGACAATCTGTGTATATTGAACTACTCTTCATGTGTATCAGCCATTTGAGCCGGTTATGGAAAAATCTGGAGTTAAAACAAGGTCTTCAGAGCAGGCAATGGTACCTGTTGAAGCATATATCTCGATGGTTACAGGGAGCTCCTCAGAGGAGGATTCAGAGACAGATGACCAGTCCTATATCCCACCTGAGGTGTATGCTCTAAGTTGCAATGTATATATTTCTCATATGATGCATATGGTGTCTTGCATTGCTTAGTTTAGACATCATATGCACAATATTGAATTCTATCTGCTTAGTTTAGAGATCATACAAGCGAGTGCCAGCTGCTTAGTATATGAATCAATTATGTCAATTATATCATGCCATCCTGTATACTTAGACAACATGTATGTGAATTATTTCATCCCAACCTATTTTGGAAAGACATCATATAGTTTTGTCATGTCATCATGTTTAGGTACTCATCATATGTTGAATTATGCCATTATACCCTGTTAAGTTATCCATCATATATCTGAAACTGTGTCATGCTATCCTGTTTAGTTAGGCATCATATTTGTGAAATTGTGTCATGCTGTCCTGTTTGGTTAGACAACATATATGTGAATTACCACATCTGTCTATCATACAATGTCTGTACGTTCAATTTCTTTTCTTGTTTATCAGCCATTTGAATTGGGGGGGGGGGTGATGGTAGTATCCAAGGGAGCAAAAACCCGTTCTTCACAAAAGACAGTGCTACCCGTCGATGCAGATAGAACCATGGTTGTACTGGCCCACAAACTAGCCCCACCACACATAATCGAGACTCTTCCAGATTGCACACTTACACCTTGGGCAGAGAACCAGCTACAACCCATCTAACCGCAACCCCAGCGGATAGTAACCCACTTATAGTTGACAAAGCACCATGTCCACCAGAGAGTACCCCCACACGAGCAGTTTGTAAAGCTACTGCAGTGCCCAAAGCACGAAGACCACCACAGCTAACCCAAACTCCACGTTTAAAGCAGAAGAGCAACTGTTCTCAGGTCAGATTCCGTAGCTATGGTCCATACTCCTTTGCTGTTGCATCACTGTATTTACTCATACCAACTACTTACGAATTTGAAGGATCCAATTGAAACTCCAATTGCGCAACAGGTATGTTTTAAACCTATTTCTTTAACTGGATTGCTGTTCTAACTTCTTGCTCTATGTTGATTTCAGTTTAAGTTGTATAAACAGTTATGTTCTTATGTGATGCACATTACAAGTGCTGCCAATCCTGTGTAGTTTCTCACACTTATATTCTGTCTATGCTGCTGTGTCTTAAAAATATATGAGTTGAACGGTGTCTCTATCTTGATTAGGGAACATAAACTAGAATGATACGGACAATACAATGACCATAGTACATAGATATATGTTTGTTTCATGCTGTTATCCTGTCCACCTTACTACTGAACCGGTTTACCAAAATGAGTTTCGTATACTACAAGTTGAACCTGTGATGTGTTTGCTTGTTTCTCTTGTAGTATGCAAACAAAATATTGGAGAACAGCACCCCACTATGCAATGGTAGAAAAAGTAATGCAGATAAGGTTAAAGATAGTGAGACAACCCTGTTGGTCTCCAAAAAAGGTGATAAAAACGATCTTGTAGACAGTGAGAAAACCCCACAGTCCTGCGTTGATGTAGTGTTCGAGTTACTGGCCAGTACCGCTGGCACAAGCTCTTCGAACTCACTACCTGAATCACTTCGGCTTCTTCAGTCTCAGCTACAAGCTGAAAGGCATCAGTCAGCTGTGTTGTGGCAAGAAGCCGAAGGACTGAGGAAGTCCCTGCAGAATTCAGATGCGTACTTTCTTGTGCAACAGCAAGCGCTGGAGGATTTAAGCGCCAAACAAGAGAAAGTTAATAAACTTGCTAAGCATCTTGCCAGCATTATGGGTACCTAGGATATTGTTTCTTGAACTCTTCTGAAGTGGTTTCAGTTCTGGACTTGTTTTGCTGCGGCGTTTATATGCTGCTTTGTTCCCTATATTTGCACTGGTGGAAAACTTTGATGCCCAGTGGATGTAATATGTGTAATAGCCGTGATAGCCTAGCATACGTTGCTTGCTTATTTATTTCCTTGTTGTCTTGTTTATTTGTTTGCTTGTAGTCAGTGCAGTTCTTTTTCCGCGGTTTGCTAGTGGCTGCAATAACCTATTTTTTAAAACTAGGCCACAATAACCATGGGCTAATATTTACTGTAGTGACACTGGGCCTCCTACGGGCCGTAGAAACAGTGGGCCTTCTACGGGCCGTAGAAACAGTAGGCCTTCTACGGGCCATAGAAACAATGGGCCTTCTACGGGCCGTATCATCAATGGGCCTTATACGGGTCGTATGATCGATTGGCCAAACATGGGCCAATAACAGGCCGCATTATGGCCATAAACGAGCTAGAGTTGGAATCGTCCGTTCATAGGCCGACCATAACGGGCCATCGTTAATAGGCCGTATTTGATGACGCTATGAAAACGGCCCAACGTATTAATGGACCACAAACGAGCCGACTGTAACCACGGGCTGAATTTGGCCCACAAGCAGAAAATGACAGTAACGGGCCGTAAATAAACGAATGCTGGAAATGAGCCCAAGAATAAATGGGCTCTGAGAAGGCCGAAAGATAACTGTCGGAGTAAATAGCCACGGGTAGCCTAACCGACTCCCCCTGGCTCCTCAAAAAACAATTACCAGGCCATTCAAGCCTTCAAGCATACAAAGCATAGGGCCACCTTCCTCCGGCCAAGGGCCGACTCCCAGAAGGTGACCCAGCCTCAAAAACCTCCTCCAAGAAAGATACGAGATAGCCGACTCCAGGAAGCCGGCCCCAAGAGGACCGACTCCCAGAAGCCGGCCACGAAGAAAGCCGACTCCCAGAAGGCGACCCAGCCTCAAAAACCTCCTCCAAGAAAGATACGAGATAGCCAACTCCAGGAAGCCGGCCCCAAGAGGACCGACTCCCAGGAGCCGGCCATGAAGAAAGCCGGCTCCCAGAAGCCGGCCAAGGCTGCACCCACCAAGACTGTACCCACGTAGCGGCGATAGGATGGGGTGTGGCCACAGTACAGCCCACTACCCCCGAATCCCGGAACAGGCATGGCCACAGGGCGCCGTGCGGGCCAGCCATCCCCCGTCCGGCGCGACACTGTAGCCATGTTGGCCTCGATGTCACCCACGACCGGTGCCAGTACGGCCCGTGGGCGGCGGGCCCCTTTGCCAGAGAGACATCTGAAGGCGGCCTGGCCTCCTCTAGTCGGCCAGGGATGTGGCCGGCTCCCAATAGCCGGCTACCTCCCTCCCTCGAAACATGTGCCCCATTAAGGAGACAAGACGAGGTAAGGCTACAGTGAAAGCTCGCAAGGCGGTGACACTGTAGCCACGCTTACCTCGACAAAGCCCTCGTCATCAGAGGCAAGGCAACAGTAACCAGCCGCCGACAAAGCCCCCAAGCGGTGGGGCCGGCCTGCCGGCCAAGAGGCCGGCAGCCGGCGGGACCCACCAGTCGGCGGGCCCCAATGACCGGCGGAGAAGCCGGCGAGCATAGACACTGACGGCTGGGACCCGCGCCCAGCCGGATTACCATCATACCCCTGGGGGGTAGGCCTATATAAACCCCCCGGGGCACCCATGCAAAGGGGGATCGAAAAGAATTCCACACACCACCTAGAGAGAAAAGGAGAGCTAGCCTCGCCCTACCTCTTCCTCTATCCAAACAGCTCAAGGAGCGCTTGTAGCAACTTGTATTGATCAAGTGATCATGCGGAGACCCCGCAGAGCAGGACTAGGGGTGTTATCTCCACGGAGAGCCCTGAACCTGGGTAAGATCCGCCGGCGTGCATGTCTTCGCCTCATCCCGTTTCCAGGCACCGACGATGTTTTACTGGCTCCCACAATGATAAGCCATCCGTTGGCATATGTCGCACCTACCACCCGACATTTGGCGCCCACCGTGGGGCCAGGTGCACCGTCGTCCATAGACCTGTTCTGGACGGGAACCCTTTTTCTCCCCCGCGAGCGCAGCCAGCCTGCTACGCCCGACGGCGCTTGCCCCGACGCGCTGCAAGGCGTCAACGACGCCTGCGCGGCAAGCTGCTTCGCCGATCTTCTTGGCGAGACTCGCATCTCCGACGAGCCCGCGTATGACGCGGGCACGGACTACCCCGAGAGCCGCCTCGTTAGCCTCCTCGACCAGCTTCACGTCTCCAGCGAGCTTGCTGTAGACTTGGAGTCGGTCGGCTCCACCGACCCGATGCTTGTCGACTCCGACACGGCATCGTTCGACGCCTACTCCTCCGACGTGGTAGTCTTCGACGACCCTCTCCCTCGAGCTGACAGCGGCAGCAGCGCTGTATCTGAGGTGCTGGTCATCAGCCACGTCGCCGACTCGGGCGAGAGCGCCCACGACGCCCTACAGGCGGCGATGCATGACTTATCCGTCCCCATCCCGGCCGATGCCGACACCGAGACCCTGGAGGCACGTCGTCTCGCCCTCATCACGGAGGGCCAGAAGATAGCCTCCATGAGACGCCTCACTGAGGCCCACCAGCGCGAAGTCGACCGCGCCGCTTTTGGTACGCCGCCTCACAGCGGGCCGAGCCGAGTCGGCCTCATCAAGAAGCGCGGTGCCGCCATCGCCAGCATGCTGGGGGCGGACCGCCCCATTTACGCCACACCACTCAAAAATCTGTGGGCTGCTCAGGCGGCAGTAAAAGAGCTGAATGGGCTGGGGGCTGATGAGCTCCCCTACGTGACAAGGCGCATCCAGCAGCTGATCGATGCGGCCGCAGAACGGCATGAAGCCGGGGCCCGCGCTGAGAGTCCTCCCCCGCACCGAGAGCACGCCGCGACATCCCGGCCGCCGACTACGAGTGGCGCCCGCGCAAGGAAGGACAAGGAGCCGACTGCTAGCCGCAGCCGGACTCGAATCACCGTCGAGCGCGACGCGGAAGGCCGCCCTCGAGCGGTGGAGCGCCAGGGCAATCCGCCTCCTCCCCCGCCTCGTGGAGAGAGATGTCCCACCCCGCCGCCTGTCATGCATCCGACCCTCGGTGGCCGACTAGGCCGCCGCGAGGGAGTCGGCGAGAGCGACGCCCGCCACCGGATCGACCACCTAGCTCGATCCCTGGCGCTAGAAGAAGAAGACGATGTCGGCCCGCCATGCTTTGGCCCCCGCATCCGTGACGAGCCCTTCCCCAAAGGGTTCTCGCTCCCCAGAGACACACCCAAGTACAACGGCTCTGTGAAGCCGGAAGATTGGCTCATCGACTACTCTACCGCCGTCAGTATAGCGAACGGCAACAGGCGCGTAGCAGTGAAGTACGTCCCTCTCATGCTGCAAGGCACGACACGCACCTGGCTCAACAGCCTCAAGCCCTACAGCGTCAACAGCTGGCTGGACTTCACGGAAGTCTTCGTCCGGAACTTCACCAGCACGTACAGCGGCCTCCCAAGCCCCGCCAGCTCTCCTTATGCGTCCAAGGGCCCAGCGAATCGGCCCGCGACTACCTCACGCGGTGGGCCGAGCTCCGCAACTCCTGCGAGGGGGTGCACGAGGTGCAGGCCATCGAATACTTCACCGCCGGGTGCCGAGAGGGCACCCTCCTCAAGCACCGACTCCTATGCGATGAGCCGGCTACCCTCGATGAGCTGCTGGTCATTGCAGACAAGTACGCCACAGCCGACTCCTCGATGAAGACCGAGCTCCGAGTGGACGCCTCTGGGAAGGTGCTCGCTCCGGCTCCTAAGACGCTGGCTGGCGACTCCAATCGGCGCCCCTACCAGAACGACCACAAGCGCAAGGCCCCTATGCCTCCTTCCACCAGTCGGCAGGTGGCCACCATCGAAGACGAGCAGCCCGAAGAACGGCCCGCTCCCAAGAAGAAGGGTGGCAGGCCGGCTTGGCAGCCGGCCTTCTCCTACGAGCAGACTCTAGATGCCCCCTGCAAGTTCCACAGCGGCGCGAAGCCGTCCAACCACATGACCCGAAAGTGCCACTAGCTCAATTGGATCTCCAAGGGCGAGCGGCTGGTGCTGCTTCCGCCTCCGGCCCGCCGCCTCCAGCCCCCCAGCAGCCGGCTGCTCGACCAGCAGTCAGAGCCATCCAAGACGAGTTCCCTGATGAACACGCCGCCTACGTTGTCTTCACAAGCCAGGTCGAAGACAAGCGCAGCCGGCGCCGACAGCACCAAGAGGTCAACGCAGTCGCCTCCAGCAACCCCGAGTTCATGCATTGGTCCAAAAGGCCTATCAACTGGAGCCGGGCCGACCACCCAGAGGTGATGCCGTCCCCTGGCTCCTACGCATTGGTGCTAGATGTCACCCTCGCAACGAAGAGGCGGGCTGCCCGATTCTCCCGCGTTCTGATTGATGGCGGAAGCAGTATCAACATACTGTACCGCGATACCATGGAGAAGTTGAACCTTAAGGCGAAGCAGCTCATGCCAAGCCGGACCGTGTTCCATGGCATCGTACCCGGCCTGTCGTGTTCCCCGATCGACAAGATCAAGATGGATGTTCTCTTCGGAGACGAGGATCACTTTCGCCGAGAAGCAATCTGGTTCGAGGTAGTGGATCTAGAAAGACCTTACCACGCCTTGCTTGGCCGACCTGCTCTGGCCAAGTTCATGGCTGTGCCCCACTACGCCTACCTGAAGATGAAGATGCCGAGCTCGAAGGGGATCATCACTGTAGCCGGTGACTACAAGAAGTCCATCGAGTGCGCTGCAGCCAGCAGCCGGCTGGCCGAGTCCCTCGTGGTGGCAGAAGAGAAGAAGATGCTGGAGCGAGTTGTGGCCATGGTCGGCAAGCAGCCGGCTTTGTCCCCCAACCCCAAGGAATACGATGCGCAGGGCTCCTTCCAGCCGGCCAAGGAGACGAAGAAAATACCTCTGGACCCGGAGAACCCAGAGAGGTTTGCAGTCATTGGTGCAAACCTGGACAGTAAATAGGAAGGCGAGCTCGTCGACTTCCTCCGTGAGAATCGAGACATCTTTGCATGGTCCCCAAAGGACATGTCGGGTGTTCCGAAGGATTTCGCCGAGCACAAGTTACACGTCCGAGCGGATGCAAAGCCAGTCAAGCAGCCTCTCCGCCGACTGTCCGAAGAGAAGAGAAGAATTGTAGGAGAAGAGATAGCCAGGCTCCTTGCCGCCGGCTTTATTATGGAAGTGTTTTCCCAGAGTGGCTTGCCAACCCAGTCTTGGTGTTGAAGAAGAACAACAAATGGCGTATGTGTATAGACTACACTAGCCTCAACAAGGCCCGCCCCAAAGATCCGTTTGCTCTGCCACAGATTGATCAAGTAATAGAATCCACAGTCGGATGCGAGCTGTTGAGTTTCTTGGATGCCTACTCAGGATATCACCAGATTAAGTTGGACCTAGCAGACCGCCTGAAGACCGCCTTCATCACACCATTCGGAGCTTTCTTTCTGTTACCTGACTATGACATTCGGCTTGAGGAAAGCCGGTGCCACTTTTCAGCGTTGCATGCAGAAATGCCTCCTCAAGCAACTCGGCAGAAATGCCCACGTCTACGTAGACGATATTGTGGTGAAGACAGAAAAGAACGGCACCCTACTGGAAGGCCTCAAAGAAACATTTGCCAACTTGCGCCGATTCCAGATCAAGCTCAACCCCGAGAAATGCGTGTTCGGAGTACCAGCCGGCCAGCTTCTAGGCTTTCTGGTCTCCGAACGCGGCATTCAGTGCAACCCTGTGAAGATCAAGGCCATTGAGAGAATGGAGATTCCCACCAAGTTGCGAGACGTATAGAAGTTCACTGGGTGCCTGGCCTCCCTAAACCGCTTTATCAGCCGGCTAGGAGAGAAGGCTCTCCCCCTGTACCGACTCATGAAGAAATCCACTCATTTCGAGTGGAATGACCAAGCAGACCAAGCCTTCCATGAGTTGAAGAAGATGCTGACCACTCCATCTGTCCTGGCGGCACCGACTAAGAAGGAGCCCATGCTCCTCTACATTGCCGCAACTAGCCGAGTGGTCAGTACAGTCATTGTGGTCCAGCGCCCAGAAGAAGGCTGAGCCCAGCTAGTCCAGAGGTCGGTATATTATCAAAGCGAAGTACTATCCAGCTCAAAGCAAAACTACCCACACTACCAGAAGATGTGCTATGGAGTGTACTTCGCTGCCAAGAAGCTGAAGCCCTACTTTCAAGAGCATCCCATCACGGTCGTATGCACCGCCCCGCTTGCCGAGATCATAGGCAGCCGGGATGCATCCAGCCAGGTGGCTAAATGGGCCATTGCGCTTGCACCTTACACATCTTCTACCAGTCCCGCACCGCCATCAAGTCCCAAGCATTGGCCGACTTCCTCGTCGACTGGGCTGAGACCTAGTACCTACCGCCGGCTCCCGACTCTACTCATTGGCGGATGCAGTTCGATGGGTCCAAGATGCGCACCGGCTTGGGAGCCGGCATCGTCCTCACCTCTCCCAAAGGCGACAAGCTTAGATACACGCTACAAATCCACTTTGCCGCCTCCAACAACGTGGATGAATACGAGGCGCTCATACACGGGCTCCGACTAGCCAAAGAGCTCGGCATACGCCGGATCCTGTGTTATGGCGACTCAGACTTGGTGGTCTAGCAGTCATCTGGCGACTGGGACGCCAAGGATGCAAACATGGCGAGCTATCGATTCCTCGTCCAGCAGATTAGTGGGTACTTCGAAGGGTGCGAGTTCCTTCACGTGCCACGGGCCGACAACGACCAAGCAGATGCCCTGGCACGGATCGGCTCCACCCGACAGGCTATACCAACCAGTGTCTCTCTGCAGCGCCACCTCAAACCATCTATCAAGCCGTCTCCAGAGTCGAACTCTATCTTCGTACCACCCGCCCCCGATGCAGCCGGATCCAATTGGAGGAACCCAGCAGGCGGCTCGGGGACTTCGACAAGCGGCCCGGAGACTGCCGTAGTCGCACCCGGCTCGGGGACTTCAGAACCCGGCCCGGAGACTGCAGCAGTTGGCCCGGGGATTGCAGCGACACAAGAAGCGGTGGCCGACTCCAACCCTCCACCACCCAACCCACCCACCCGAGTCATAGTGGCCGTACTAACAGTAGAAGAAGTCACAGCTCCATCATGGGCCCAACCCATCCTCAACTTCCTAGTCAACAGAGAGCTACCGACTGATGAGATCTCGGCAAGACTAGTGCAACGCCGAGCCGGAGCATATGCAATAATAAACAGAGAACTTGTCAAGCGCAGCGTCACTGGGGTCTTCCAGCGCTGTGTCGAGCCAGAAAGGGGTGTAGCAATCCTCAAGGATATCCACCAAGGCGAATGCGGCCACCACGCAGCCTCAAGATCACTTGTGGCCAAAGCCTTCCGCCACGGTTTCTTCTGGCCGACTGCTTTGGAAGATGCCAAAGAAATAGTCAAATGCTACAAAGGATGCCAAGTCTTCAGTTCCAAACAACACCTGCCGGCTTCCGCACTCAAGACCATCCCCCTCACCTGGCCCTTTGCCGTCTGGGGGCTGGACATGGTGGGCCCATTCAAGACAGCCCGCGGCGGCTTGACACATCTGCTTGTCGCCGTGGACAAATTTACCAAGTGGATCGAAGCGAAGCCGATCAAGAAGCTGAACGGGCCGACTGCCGTGACATTTATTGCCGACATCACTACTCGGTATGGCGTCCCGCACAACATCATCACCGACAACGGCACAAACTTTGCCAAAGGAGCACTGGCACGTTTCTGCGCGACACAAGGCATCCGACTAGACTTAGCGTCCGTTGCCCACCCGCGGTCAAACGGCCAGGTCGAGCGGGCAAACGGCCTCATCCTCTCCGGCATCAAGCCCCGCCTGGTCGTACCACTGGAGCGCTCGGCCGGCTGCTGGCTCGACGAGCTGCCGGCTGTCCTCTGGAGTCTGCGTACTACCCCAAACAAGTCAATCGGCTTCACTCCGTTCTTCCTTGTATATGGTGCCGAGGCCGTCATCCGAACTGACATCGAGTTCGACTCGCCTTGGGTCACCATGTACACGGAAGCGGAGGCCAAGGAAGCGCGAGAAGATGGCGTCGACCTGCTGGAAGAAGGCCGGCTGTTAGCACTCAGCTGGTCCGCCATCTACCAGCAAGGTTTGCACCGTTACCACAACCGAAGGTCAAGCCAAGATCCTTCCAAGAGGGCGACCTTGTGCTTCGGCTGATCCAGCGAACAGCCGGCCAGCACAAGCTCTCGGCCCCTTGGGAAGGCCCTTTCGTCGTCAGCAAGGCACTAGGCAACGACTCCTACTACTTGATCGACGCACAAAAACCAAGAGCACGCAAGAGGGATGATTCCGGCAAGGAGTCGGGGCGACCATGGAACGCAAACCTCCTGAGAAGATTTTACAGTTGAAAGCAGTATGTATCATGCTACCATTTTTATTAAATATGAGACAAATGGGCCCCCGAGGCACACTTGGGAACGGCCCTCCTTTATCTATGAATGACGAGTGTCATACTCATGAATGTATTATTACATTTGATTTTTTGTTTGGCACCGGGTTCGACTAGTCGGCCCGGGGACTGGCCGCCTTAAGTTATATTAAAAGTTCTACCTGAAGTCAGACAAGTAGTGTGCCGGCACCCGAGCCCTCTCTTGTCGAAAGTCGCAGCTCGAAGAACCGACTGTCCGACTGACAAGATCCAAAGGCAGAAAGGATGCCCACACGAAAAACGGCTAAGGACCAACTTATATAACGCAAAGACGGCCTCCAACCACGCCTACCGGCTGTGAAAACAGCCGGCTGGCCGGCCTCCCAAAAACTTCGCTATAATCCAACAAAGCTAGAGTACTTGCCCTCCCAAGCACTTCCCTAGCCACAGATTGCAGAGCAGCTGTCCGGCTGGGAAGGCGGCAACCAAGGGAGGGCGGCAAAGGAAACAGCCGAAGGATGAAAAGCAAAGAACAAGGGAAAGCCAAACGCATGCATAATTATATTTACACATAAGGCCCCCAACAGGCCGGCAGTCAATATAGTTCGAATACACCCCCAGTGGGTGGAATTGTGCAAACTTAACAAAATACTGTTCCAAGAATGGTGAAACAGGAAAGTAGATGCGGCAGACTAGACTAAGGGCGCAGCAGGGGAGCCGGGCTGGTCGGTGGAGACAGTGCCGCCGGCTGGAGGAGTGGCCGGCTGGCGGGTCTCGGCTTGATCATCGCCGGCTGCGGGCGATGCACCCGCGCGTGCCTTGTTGCTGGAGGCACGGTCAAGCTGATGCTGACTGGCCGCTCCACCATCTGGCGCGGCGTCTTCACCCTCCTCCTCCTCCTCCTCGCCCTCGTCGCTGGAGTCGATCTCCTCCGCTGAGTCCTCGCCGTCTGCCGGGTTCAGCCCGAACCACTCCTCCGGCTGGGCAACGCCGTTGTCGTCCACCTCAGGAGCGAAGGCGCTGGTGTCTGTGTAGTCAGCAATCGCCGAAGCCCTCTAGATGATAGCCGGCCGCGCCGGCTCCAGCTCCGTGTCGGCATCCTGCCGCCAGGTGGCTAGCTGGTCCAGACTCAGCTCGGGATACCAGGCCTTGGCGAACTCCAGCGAGCCGCAGAAGCCTTCCAGGCCTCGAAGCGGCCGACCGCCACCTCCAGCCAGTCGGCAGTCCGACTGGAGGTGCGGGGAATCACCTCACTAGGCCAGAGAGCAGCCAACACCTGCGGCCCAACACGCTGAAGCCGGCGGAGCATGCGATGAGCTGGCTGGAGGCGGGCCTGAATCGCCAAGAGCTGCTCCTCCAGCGATCGGCGAGCGTTCGGTGCGATCTCGGCGCCAACCTGCCTTCATGCCTCGCGGTGGGCCTCGACGACCTGGTTGGCGGCGGTAGAGTAGCCAGGGAAGTACTCTGCGCAAGAAAGAAAGAGAAAGAAGAGAAAAAACACCAAGTCAGAAAATGAGCCAAACGACAAGCGACAAGCAAGGACGAAGAAGAAGGCGGCCTACCGTCAACCAAGTCTTCGATCTGGCCATAACCGTTGATCAGCGTCTGCTTCGCTTCGGCCCAGCTGGCCGCCTCTGTCTCATATTCGGCTTGGAGGGCGGCCTCGCTGTCCTACACCGCCTTCAGGGCCGCCTTGTGGCTCTTCTCCTGGTCGGCCAACCTCTTGGCCAGGCGGTCACGCTCCTGTGCCAAGGCGTCAAACTCGGCCTCCTTAGCACAGAGGGCGGCCTGAGCCCCGCCCAGCTGCTCCCTCAGACTGGCGTTGGCCGCTGTAGGGATGGCAGAAAAGAAAGAAGCAATAAGGAAGAAGTCGTCAAGGAAGATCCGACCCGACTGCTCAGCAGTCGGCCCGAATCTCGGGGACTACACCCAGTGGGTGCGCTGACGCGCCCCCACGGGAAATAAAAGACGAAGCACTTACCCCGGCTCTCAGATAGGTCAGCATTCTTCTGGGTCAGCTCCCGAGCCTGGGAGTTGAAGGCAGCCGCGCGGAGGTTGTGGTAGTCCTGCAAGACAGGCAGAGGAGCGAATGAGAACAAGATAGCAAAACAAAGCCCGCTAAGAAGTTCCAAGCCGCCTGCTCAGCAGCCGACTCGGAACTCGGGGACTACACCCAGTGGGTGCGCTGACGCGCCCCCACGGAAGAAACCAAGATAAAAAAAGCAAAAATAAGAAGACTAACCCGAATGGCCGCCCGCGTTGCAAGGAACTCGTCATTGTATTTCCTCAGCGCCGCAGCTTGGGACTGAAGCCCGTTCCGGACATCATGCGCTGCCACGTTCACCACAGCCGTCCCTCCACCCGGCGTCCACCCCGAGCTGGCGCTGGCCGCCTCCATGTCCTGGGCCGATGAGCTGGAGCCCGCGGCCTTCTGCGGGTCCGATGCGGCCTTCCCCGTGCACTCGCGCGATGGCGACTGGACCACCAGATCCGTCCTCGCGGCCGGCTCGCCCCCGGCCGATTGCGCGGGTGGCACGTTAGGCCGGCTTCCTTGGGTCGCCCCAGTCGGCGGGGCCGGTGCCACCTCCCTCTCCGGGACGACGATGTCGTCCTCCCTCTCCAATCCCGGCTGGTCACCGCCGGCTTCCTCTGGCGGGGGCTCTGGAGCCTTGGGCACCGCGACACGCAGAGGGGTGACGAGCAAGGCCCCCTCCGCTGTTGCCACAGCCGCAGCCTCCGCTTGGGCCTTGGCCGCTGCGTCGGCGCACGCCTTCGCCGCCTCCTCCTCCTGTGCCGCCTTGGCGGTAGCCGCCCTCAACTCCTCCGCCTCCCGCTCCTCCCGCGCCTCCCGCGCGTTTCACTCCGTCGCCGTCTGAAGCTCGGCGCGGTGGTCCACGCGGCAGGTGCTCCCGGATCATCCCGGCGATCCAACGACGGAGGCGACAGCAACCCGCTCGAGCGAAAGCGGAACCCTGATTTTTTGAGAAAGGGCAAGGATTCAGAAATCACCAAGAAAAGAAGAAATAATGTACAAAGGAATATACACTTACGCCGACACCATCTGCGGCTGCTTTACCACCTTGCGGAAGCGGGCCGCCTTCGCGGCCGCCTCATCCCGCCTGGTCGCTGCTGCCCCGCCCTTGGGCTTCTTCGGCTGGCTCCCGAACAAGCCCGACGCGGCACGGCGCTTCTGCCCGCCGCACCGAGCAGGCGGCGCGGCGGAGGAACCCGCGCCGTGGCCGGACGCCAGCTGGCGGCGTGGGATGATTTCCGCCTCATCGTCATCCGGCCAGTCGTCGAAACTGGCTCCAAGCCCGGAGCCGCCTGCTTCGCCGCCACCCGCCTCGGTGTTGTCATCCATGGCAGCCGCCCCCAAGTCGTGGTCCTCCAGGTCATGCTCCTCCCGGTCGGGGAGGAATCGGCGCTCCGCCTCCGACCCGGCTACAGGTCGAAGGAGAGGGCTCTGCCAAGGCGTGCCGACTGGTCAGAGACGGCCAGAAGGAACTCGGCGACAAAACTAAGAAAAGAAAAGGAAAAGGCATGGGCGGAGGCTGTGCACGGGAATATGGCTCCTTGCCAAACCGCCACTCTGAGGAGAGCTTGTAGTTCGCAAGGTAATTCACCATATGGGCCACCTAGTCGTGCGGCATGTCCTTGGTGCACATCCGACTCGGGTCGAGCTAGCCGCTCATCTGACAGATCAGGTGAGGGCGGCTCTGAAGTGGAAGCACCTAGAGCGCGACGAAGGCGGCCAGCAAGTCGGACCCAGTTAGGCCCTCCGACTAGATCATCACCCGCAGTCGGGCGACGGCCGCGGCTCCAGCCGGCGTCAGCGTCACGGCCCGATAGGACCATTGGGGCCGCCTCCCAGCCGATGGGCCGGCTACGTAAGCCGGCAAGTTGACATAGTCGCCTTGTGGGGCGACGTTCTTCACGTAGAAATATGACTTCTGCCAGCGCTTCACCGACTGGATTAACGTGATGATGGGGAAGGGGTTGTTGGCCGCCGGCCTCCGCATCGCGAAGAAGGCGCCGCTCTGGGCCGGCACGCCCTGCATGCGGGTGCCCAGCTTAGATTGGAAGAACTCCCCCCAGAGCTCGAGGGTGGGGAGAACGCCAAGGTAGCCTTCGCACAAGGTGACGAAGGCGGACAGCAGCACCACCGTGTTCGGGGTGAGGTGGTGCGGCTGGAGTTGATAGAAGTCAAGGAAGGAGCGGAAGAAAGCGCTCGCCGGCAAGCCGCCGCCGCGCAGGAAATGCGAGCGGAAGACTACCCGCTCGCCTTCCTCCGGCTCCGGCATGATCTCCTTCGCAGGCGCGAGACAGACCCGCACCTGGTCCGCGCCGGGCAACCGCCGCGTCTTGCGGAGGAACTCGATGTGGTCCATATGGACGTTGGAGCCGTCCCAGTCCCCGCCGTACTGCATGGTGGCAAGAGGATGGCAAGAAAGAGTGCGGCGGCGGAGAAAGCACGGCCTCGTGGCGGCAAAGCTGCGGGGCGGAGTGAAGATTGGTGGGACAGCGCGGCGGCGAGTCGCTGCTGTGAGGGAAAGCAGGAGGAAGAAGATGGCGGGAAGGAGAGGAGCGTGCGAGCGAGCGTCTGCCGCTTCCCCTCCTCCCCCTACTTATAGCCTCGTGCGGCGAAGCCGAGGAGGCGAGGCGTGGGGAGGAACGTGGGATTAACTGCACCCACTCCCCCACGACCCGCGATTATTACGCCCTAAATAGCATGCGGAAACCGCGGCCGGAAGACGTGCGGACAGTTGTGGGCCGCAAAGAATCCGTGCTTGGGCCTAGGCATAGGAGTGGCGGGCCCTCGGCCTGCGGCGACGTCTTGTCGCGCGCGTGGGTTGGCAGGCTCTTTTCAGCCAAGGGACGCCACGTGGTTCGCAGGCGGCGAGCGGCCGGCCCATAGCCCGACACACACGCCAACAGACTCCCGCCCTCCGACTTTAATTTTTTTTCGCCAAGACGGCGCGCCCAATCGAAGCCGGCTCCCAGCTGCTAACTCGTCAAGATAAGAAGCTGACCGAGCTTCTCGACCTCCTCTCAGCCTCGAAGCCCAACCAGCTTCGGGGACTACTGTCGGAGTAAATAGCCACGGGTAGCCTAACCGACTCCCCCTGGCTCCTCAAAAAAAATTACCAGGCTATTCAAGCCTTCAACCATACAAAGCATAGGGCCGCCTTCCTCCGGCCGAGGGCCGACTCCTAGAAGGCGACCCAGCCTCAAAAACCTGCTCCAAGAAAGATACGAGATAGCCGACTCCAGGAAGCCGGCCCCAAGAGGACCGACTCCCAGAAGCCGGCCACGAAGAAAGCCGACTCCCAGAAGGCGACCCAGCCTCAAAAACCTCCTCCAAGAAAGATACGAGATAGCCGACTCCAGGAAGCCGGCCCCAAGAGGACCGACTCCCAGAAGCTGGCCACGAAGAAAGCCAGCTCCCAGAAGACGGCCAAGACTGCACCCACCAAGACTGTACCCACGTAGCGGCGATAGGATGGGGTGTGGCCACAGTACAGCCCTCTACCCCCGAATCCCGGAATAGGCATGGCCACAGGGCGCCGTACGGGCCAGCCATCCCCCGTCCGGCGCGGCACTGTAGCCATGTTGGCCTTGATGTCACCCACAACAGGTGCCAGTACGGCCCGTGGGCGGCGGGCCCCTTTGCCAGAGAGACATCTGAAGGCGGCCTGGCCTCCTCTAGTCGGCCAGGGATGTGGCCGGCTCCCAATAGCCAGCTACCTCCCTCCCTCGAAACATGCGCCCCATTAAGGAGACAAGACGAAGTAAGGCTATAGTGAAAGCTCGCAAGGCGGTGACACTGTAGCCACGCTTACCTCGACAAAGCCCTCGTCATCAGATGCGAGGCAACAGTAATCAGCCACCGACAAAGCCCCCAAGCGGTGGGGCCGGCCTGCCGGCCAAGAGGCCGGCAGCCGGCGGGCCCCAATGACCGGCGGAGAAGCCGGCGAGCATAGACACTGACGGCTGGGACCCGCGCCCAGCCGGATTACCATCGTACCCCTGGGGAGTAGGCCTATATAAACCCCCCCGGGGCACCCATGCAAAGGAGGATCGAAGAGAATTGCACACACCACCTAGAGAGAAAAGGAGAGCTAGCCTCGCCCTACCTCTTCCTCTATCCAAATAGCTCAAGGAGCGCTTGTAGCAACTTGTATTGATCTAGTGATCATGCGGAGACCCCGCAGAGCAGGACTAGGGGTGTTATCTCCACGGAGAGCCCCGAACCTGGGTAAGATCCGCCGGCGTTCATGTCTTTGCCTCATCCCGTTTCCAGGCACCGGCGATGTTTTACTGGCTCCCACAATGATAAGCCATCCGTTGGCATATGTCGTAGCTACCACTCGACGATAACTTGGGCTGGAAATGGCCCAACGGAATAACAGGCCGTTAATGGGTATAAAGTGATACACTGTTCATTACGGGCCAGTTTCACCATGGGCCGTTAATGGGTGTAAAGTGATACACTGTTCATTACGGGCCAGTTTCACCACGGGCGGTTAATAGGCCAGGAGTTACATAGGGACTCATATGGGCCGAAAGACGTCATGGGCCATACATGGGCCAGAAGTGAAAACGGGCTGGAATCATATTGGATGGCCCAGATGACGCTACTGGGCCTAATTCGGATAGGGCGTAACGGGCCTTGGGTTAGCGGGCTGTAAATGGGCTATATGCAAACATGCCGTTAACAGGCTTTCCATGGGCCGGCCCGCCACCTTTTGACCAAGTCAAACGGGCCGGCCTTTTCACAGGAATGGGCCTCTGTTGGGCCGTGCCACGTGTCAACGTATCATAGGCGCCTTCTGTCCAATGAGTGGATGACATATGTCCCAACAATGAGCCGACACGTGTTTCCTCCAGCTAATGATGATTTTACACATGGAAAATCCCCATTGGTTGGGGCTATTAACGGGTTATCGGATCCAAAACCCGACCCGATAGCTTAACGGCGTTTTGTTACGGTGGATCCCACGTGTCGGTCACCCTTGACGAAAGCACTTCTATGACGCGCGATTTATCGTCATGGAAGTGCACACTTCCGTGATGATAATTTTGGTAATGTCATGGAACACTTCTACGACAGCACAGGTATGACTATCTTGATTCTGTCATAAAATCGTCATGGATGTACATGCATGACAAAAAACGCGACCTACTGTGACAAACACGTATCATCACGGAAGTGTATTTTTTTTGTAGTCCAGGCGGGCGCCAGTGCATGCAGCGTCTCTATTTCCTCTTTGGTGCTAAGGCGGCCAGCGCAGGCGAAGAGTACCAAGGCATCAGGCAAAGGTTGCCATATTGGTGCAACGAGACCAAGACCGGAGGACGGCAAGGTAGAGGTCATCGTGGAGCCCATGACAGCATCACCCCAGAGCTTTTCGCATGCGAAGACCGCTTTTGTCAGGATAGCTTGTACTAGTTGTCCCCCTTCAAATTTGCCCGCTGTTGTTGGCTCCCTTCCCGCTCGATATTTGGGAAGAGGACCAGGGCCTATATAAGTAGAGCTAGCCACCACAGTAGAGAGGGAATCCTCACGCCACAAGTTCACAAGCACAAGAACACCTTAACCTCAGGAGGCTGTTCTTCCCTTGTCCTGTTCATCATCAGCCCAAGAGGCAATCCACCACCACCACACCAGATTAGGGTATTACACCACAACGGTGGTCCGAACCAGTATAAACCTCGTGTCTTTCTGTGTTGCGAGTTCATCGAGTTTGTCTGCAAGATCTTAGCAAGCTAGAGCGTAGATCAGTAGGAGGGAAAGACTTCGCACGCACCCCAGTGTTCGAACCTTAAGGGTTTGCCGGAACCCCACATCCGATATTTGGCGCGCCAGGTAGGGGTGCGCCGTAGTTTCCCTTCCATCAGTTCGTTGCTCCATCGCTCTGTCGTTTCCATGGCGGACGCTCGCCGTGCTCGAGCTGAGCGTCGGGCTGCCCTCTCCGCCCGCGTCGCTCAGACGGCTCCCGTACGCGGGCCACCTCGTCATTCTTCGTCTCCCGCCGCCAACGCTGCCACTGGCCCGGCTGGGAACGAGGAGCAGGCATCCTCGCTCCATCCTTCGGTGCGGCGGGACGGCCGCACTGCTACTCCGTCGCTGACCCCTGCCGGTTCTTCATCTCACGCGCACCGCGCTCTCATGGAGGCACAGGCCGTGCTCATCGCGGCGAACGAGCTCCTGCGCTACCACCCCGTCGACGACCTCTATGAGGAGTGGCTCGACCGCGTCGCCGAGCTCGTCCGCGCCGCACGGGGCTCTCCAGCGCCGTCCCTCTCTCTGCCTCCCCCTCAACCAGCCGCGGGCGACGGGGCTCATGGCATGCCTCCACCACCTCAACCCCAAGACGGTGCCTTGGCACCAAGGCGCGCGCCTCCGCGGCGTGATCCACCGCGCCCGGCGCCCGCGCGTGAAGAAAGAAGCTGTCAAGAAATCCCGCGGCCGCGAGAAGCTGCACCGGCGCTCCCCACGCCACCTCGTCAAGACCGCGTGCCACCTGCAGTGGCGCAGCGCGGACCCCGCCAAGACCAAGCTCCACCTCAGAAGCGGGCCCCGGCGACCACGGCCGGCTGCCGCGCCTTCACCCCCGAGCTATGTAGCGTCGCCTAGCCAGGCAAGTTCAAGCCGGATCTGCCTCCTCGCTACGACGGCACCGCCGACCCTGCGGAGTTCCTGCAGCTCTATGAGCTGAGCAGCAAAGCGGCCAACGGCGACGAAAAAGTCATGGCGAACTAGTTTCCCATGGCTCTCAAGGATGGGGCCCGCTCCTGGCTCCTGAACCTGCAACACGGCTCGATCTCCTCCTGGGACGAGATGCGCGACCACTTCATCGCCAACTTCCAGGGCACTCGCGACCGCCCACCGGCCGCGGGTGATCTGCGCCACATCAACCAGCAGCCAGGAGAGACCCTCCAGAAGTACATCCAGCGCTTCAACAACACCCGCCTCAAGATCCCCAAGGTCACAGACGAAGCCATCATCTCCGCGTTCTCGGACGGCGTCCGTGACGTCAAGATGAAGGAAGAGCTCGCTATCCACGAGGAGCTCTGCACATCTCAGGAGCTGTTCAACCTGGCGACCAAGTGCGCAAGAGCTGAGGAGGGGCACCTCTCTCTCCTCGAGCTGCCAGCTGCAGGAGCGGAGGAGAAGAAGGCCAAGGCCAAGGACGTGAAGCGCAAAGACGCAGCAGTGCTCGCAGCGGAGCCCGACACCAAGCGAGGCAGAGATCAGCCCGAGTCATCCAAGAATGGCCGACCGTTCTGCGCCTTCCACAACCTGAACACCCACAACACCAGTGATTGCAAGAGCTCAGAGCCATACGGGAAGGACGCTACGGTCGACGCCCCGAGCGCAACGACCGGGGCTACGGCCGCGGAGACGGACGCTGGGACGACCGTGGCCCGCGCCAGGAATGGTGCGACCGGCCTCGTGAGGACCGCTGGCCAGACCAACCTCGTGAGGGTGCCTGGAGGGACCCGCCTCGTGAGGATCGCCCCCAGGGCAACGCCGGTCTTCCCCCGCTGCCGCCACCAAGAAGGAATGACGACCACCACAAGGACGAGGGGGCTGGGGGCTTTCAGGAGCCGCATGCGATCGCCTGCATCTTGGGCGGTGCCCAGGCCCCAGCCTCTCAGCGCATCTTCAAACAGTTCGCTCGCGAGGTGAACGCGGTGCTCCCCAAGCTCGAGGCCACGCGCCCGCTCAGGTGGTCCCAATGTGCCATCACCTTCACCTCGGCAGACCAGCTCAAGTGCGCAGCCACCGCTGGCGCCCTCCCTATGCTGTGCTCCCCAGTCATCAGCAATGTGCAAGTCACCAAGACTCTCATCGACGGCGGCGCAGGGCTCAACGTCCTATCCGTCGACACGTTCGACAACCTCCAAGTGCCATATGAGCAGCTCCAGCCAACCAAGCCTTTCTCAGGAGTGACCGACAGCTCCACCACACCGATAGGGCAGGTCCGCCTGCCTGTCACCTTCGGGGAGCGCAAGAACTATCGCACCAAGCTCATCGACTTTGACGTCGCGCACATCCGCCTGCCGTATAATGCCATCCTCGGGTATCCAGCCCTGCCAAGTTCATGGCAGTCACTCATCATGGTTACAACGTTCTCAAGATGCCAGGAAGCGGAGGAATCATAACGGCCGTGTGAGGAGACGGATGCGGTATGCTCCCTTGAGCGCGCCTTTCAAGCCGCAGCAATCGATGACCCCGATAGCAAAAGTGAAGGCCCTCCGGAGACCATCCCCAAGAAGAAGCTGTCGCGCCGCACAGGACCCCAAGATGATGGTGTCGCGGCAGGAGCCTCGTCAGGATCAGCGCCCGCTCCAGGGGCGCCTCCCTCCATTGCATAGGAAAGCGCGCCCGGCGCCCTCCTCAGGCAGGGCTCGGGGGCTCTCTTCTGGAGGGCCTTAGACCTTGCCAACCTCACGAGGGAGGCGCTTGGGCACCACTTGGAAGCGTGCCTCACGGCACACCTTCCTCAGGAGAGCACAGGGCAAGGAGTGCCCACCACCCAGGAGTTCATCACCAGGACCACCCAGGAACTGCAAGAAGCAAGAGCCATGCGCGGCCACAGCCGCTCACAAGGCGCAGCTCCCAATCCAGGCGAGGATGCCGGGCTGCGTGTCTGCGTTGACGTCGCAGGGCTCAACAGGGCCGCATCTCAGGGGCGCTTCTGGCCATCGCGTGTGGGCTGCAGCGAGGGCCCACCACATAGCTACGTTCGCATGCCCTTCGGCTTGCCGAGCGTGGCGTCGGCCTATCAGCGCAACATGCGGCAAGTTCTGGCGGCTCAGGAGGCCAGGTTCCACGCAGTCCTGGAGGAGATGGAGACGGTCTTCAGGGAACCTCCTGAACCCCCAGAGCCTCCCGAGGCTCAGGGTCCCGGTGGCTCATGAGGAGCCATTCCTTCAGCGCGCGACTTCAGCTGCACCAACTCTACTTCGTCTACAGAACCAGGTGACATCGTCCAAGTTCGTTTAAGCTGGGAGCGCCCCTCGGGCTGCATTATTCCCATGCCACATGGGTCCGTCCCTGTGGCATGTATCTCTTTTGCTTAAGTCTTTAGCTTACCTTTCTGGGGCGCCCCTCGGGCTGCATCATCCCCAAGCCGCTCGGGCCAGACCCAGTGGCATGTATCGTCCTGCATTTATCCAAGTTGATCTGCTTAACCTGCCAACGGCTATCACCTGCTCGATCATCGCCTTCCCCGGGGCCTTCACACAGGCACGGCGCTGGTGCATGGGTCCGTCCCTGCCACACCGACAAATCTGAGTGGTCGAGCTCTGGCTCACGGCACGCGCCGCGCACGTCACCTCACCAGGCCCTCAGTGCCTTCACCTCACCCAGAGCAACCAGCAGCAAGCTAACAGCTGTAACGGCAAACCATGTTTCTTCTTGTGCCTGCTCACAGGAATCCCGATGGAAGGATAGCAGGCGGCACCGTGAGTCCCTTTTTCCCTCGTGCAATTCTCTTGCGCGTTAAAAGGGGGGCTCCTGAGCATCGCGACTCAGGAGCTCTTACTGGCTCTCCAGCCCTCACCCCGTGGCCTTGACCACAGCATCGCGACCTGGCATACCAGCGGCGGCTGAGCTCGCTCGAGGGCCGGGACCTGAGGACGTAGAGCACTAAGGAGAGCATGAGGGGAGGGGAACTCGTATGGGCCGACCCAGCTATACCGCACGAGTTGGCGCACAGCCCTAGCGCGACATCAGGAATCGCCGCGAAGTCAGCAAGATAAGTTTCGCCCTAGGATTGGCTAAATATCTGGGCCTAATGGTCACTCACGCCATGCCGCAGCCCTGTTGCGGCCAAGTCATTTTCCTTTCTTCCCTTACCATGGCTGCTTGAGCGCTAAGGGGGACCTCCTGAGCATCGCGCCTCAGGGGCTCTTACTGGACCTCGGGCCGCACACCTCCTGGCCTTGACCATGGCACGCGACCTGGCATACCAGCGACGGCTGTAGCCTGCCTGGGGACCGGGACCTGTCAGCGTAGAGCAACAAGCCATCGCGAGGAAAGAAAGGGGGGCCAAGCCTTAACGGGGCATGCACTCACCAAGTTTTCATAACAAGGAAGATAAGCACCAAAAACATTACAGACCCTTACATGCCCCCACGGGGTGATTCATGATCCTTCGCAGGAAACAAAAGCTGATACTAAGGGGAATCCTATCTACACCCTTCCATGGCAGACGCCATCATCAACAGTGGGCCACGGGAGGCCGGCGCCAACCCCATCCAGATCAGCGGCAGCGACGGCCGGACGCCGCAGCCCTGCTCCGAGCGCGGCGAGAGCTCGGGGGCACGTAGCTGTCATCGCTCGTCTCCGGAGTCTCGTAAAGCTCAGGAGAGCTGCTGGACTCCTAGGGGCTGCTGTCGTTGGAGTAGCTGCGGGCGGAGCGCGCGTCGGTCTGGCGCTCCTCCCCAGGGCAGCACTCCAGGCGGCGGCCCTCGGCGTCGAAGACCTTGAAGAAGAGCGTGGAGGCGCCGTCATACTCGAAGTGGATCGCGAGGGCTCCTCTCGCACGACAGACCCGCGCGATCTCGCCCCAGCCGCGAGTCATGAAGATCTTGCCGGTGGGGACCGCTTCGATCTCCGCTCCGGTCGCCGGAGCGCTGCAGTCGGTGTGCTGCAGCCAGAGCTCGAGAGACCCCCTCGGCGGCATCATGTCAGAGAAGAACCGCGGGAAGCGGATCCAGGAGCTTGGAGGCATCGGCGCCCACAGCACCAACTCGCGCGAGGAGTCCGCGGCATGGACCCCAGGGGAGACGACACATGACGCCGTGGCGCGATGGCCCCAGAAGCGGCGCGGGCGGCGCTGCTCGTCGCTCCAACCTCCCGAGCCCATGGCTTGGGCGTACAAGGGTAGCGGGTACCCTGGAGGAGGCCGCTCGCACCAAGGCCTCGTCACCACCTGCATCGCCGCTTCATCACGGCGATGGATCGACCTCTTCTTCGGTGGAAGTGGCCCCAGATCGTTATGGGGAGCTTTCCCTTTCTCTTCGGTGGAAAACCTTCTGATGGGCGCCATTTTTGTCAGCAGCGGAGCAAGGAGGAAGAAGCAAGCAAGCTAGGAAGAGATGGGCAACGGGGGCTCCGCCCCCTCCCCATTTATAGCAAGAGAAGGCCAACCGGCGTCTCCCACGATCGCACGTAATGATGATTTTCCTTGCATGTCGCAGGGACTTGTCAAGTCGTGCAGTTGCAGAGGCAGCATGGGGAAGCGGAGACGCCCACGTCCAATCAACCGCCACGGGTCGACCGAGGCCACAGGCTTTTGGGGCCCGCGGTGCTCCCAACTTGACCCTTGGCTTCGCCGCGAAGCCAAGCCCGAGCGCACCTTGGGCCGGGGGCTACTGTCGGCGTTCTGGGAACGGGGGTCCCCAGACGTGCCTGCCTGCGGTCCACAGCGTGGCTAAGCAGCAGGCCGTACGGCCCATCTTCATCAACAAGGCACCCAAGACCCTCGCGAGGGTCCAAGCCTCGCGAGGAGGATGACGCAAGACCTCCTCTGGAGTGGCCCAGCCAGGCAGGCTCACGAGGAGCGGAGATATCAAGGCGAGGCAAACCTCACGAGGCTCTCTTGACGTGAGCCATGACGAACGGAACCAGGCGGGTGCCAGTGCGTGCAGCGTCTCTATTTCCTCTTTGGTGCTAAGGCGGCCAGCGCAGGCGAAGAGTACCGAGGCATCAGGCAAAGGTTGCCATATTGGTGCAACGAGACCAAGACCGGAGGATGGCAAGGCGGAGGTCATCATGGAGCCCAAGACGGCGTCACCCCAGAGCTTTTCGTAGGCGAAGACCGCTTTTGTCAGATAGCTTGTACTAGTTGTCCCCCTTCAAATTTGCCCGCCGTTGTTGGCTCCCTTCCCGCTCGATATTTGGGAAGAGGACCAGGGCCTATATAAGTAGAGCTAGCCACCACAGTAGAGAGGGAATCCTCACGCCACAAGTTCACAAGCACAAGAACACCTCAACCTCAGGAGGATGTTCTTCCCTTGTACTGTTCATCATCAGCCCAAGAGGCAATCCACCACCACCACACTGGAGTAGGGTATTACACCACAACGGTGGCCCGAACCAGTATAAACCTCGTCTCTTTCTATGTTGCGAGTTCATCGAGTTTGTCCGCAAGATCTTAGCAAGCTAGAGCGTAGATCGGTAGGAGGGAAAGACTTCGCGTGCACCCCAGTGTTTGAACCTTAAGGGTTTGCCGGAACCCCACATCTGACATAACCTGCCCACGGCTATCGCCCGCTCGATCGCCGCCCACCACGGGTCTGCTCATCCGATGCAATTCGCTTGCGCGTTAAAAGGGGGCTCCTGAGCGTCGCGACTCAGGAGCTCTTACTGGCTCTCCAACCCTCACCCCTGGCCTTGACCACGGCATCGCGACCTGGCATACCAGCGGCGGCCGAGCTCGCTCGAGGGCCGGGACCTGAGGACGTAGAGTGCTTGCATCTAACCGCCTTGCAGGAACATACAGTCACCAAGACTCAAGACCAGGCGCAACCCGCCTTGAGGTAGGGCCTCGTGAGTCCTGCGCTGGTTCACGAGTGCCCAAATACACCTCGCAGGCCTGCCGTGCAAGCCACGTGTCAGGGCGGGGCTGTACACGCCCCGGGGGCTCCTCCCGGAGGGCCCCCCCCATCCCACGCCCAAGTGGAAGCACCATGCTCCGCGCTGGCTGTCGACACTACCGAGGAGAGGCTATGCGCGTGCACAAGCGGAAGCACTATGCTCCGCGCTGGTGATAAACAACTGAGGGCGGCCCCATGGTCGTACCAACCTCAGGGAGCCCAGAGCTCAGCAGCCAGCCTCAGCACAACGCCTCCCCTCGGGAGAGCCGCACGAGGGAGCTGGGCACGGGGGCTGCGCTCGGGTCACTCCCAAGCGCACGTCACCCAACCAGGTCCCCCAGACCTGGGCGTCGCGCGCCCCTCCCGAGGCCTCGGCGAGGGCAGGTATGGAAATTGTTTGCACGTCAAGGGGGACTCCTGAGCATCGTGACTCAAGAGCCTAACTGGTCACGTAGCCCCTCACTCCTTGGTCCGTCCTGGTCTCCGGTCGGCCCAATGGCGGTTGAGGTATGCGCGGGGCCGGGCTCTGCCGACGTAGAACATTAATCTATCCTCACAAACTCTCCCTATATGTTGTTTGCGCGTCAAGGGGGACTCCTGAGCATCGCGACTCAGGAGCCTAACTGGTCACGTAGCCCCTCACTCCTTGGTCCGCCCTGGTCTCCGGTCGGCCCAATGGCGGTCTAGGTATGCGCAGGGCTGGGCTCTGCCGACGCAGAACGCAAAGCAAATAGGAAGGCAATCGCAAAATCTCGAAGCAAATATTACAAACACATTGTCCTCACGACATCAAATGAAAAGTCTAAATGCCTCCACGAGGCCTGATACATGTTGTAGGAACGAAACGGGAGAAACAGCTGCAGGTCACCCCTGGACATCACCATCGCCTGCGGAAGGCGCTTCCCCATGGGCAATGATGTTCTCGCCTTCACCACCCGCCGCAGGATCGGCGGCGTCGCCGGACAGAGGAGCGGAGACAAAGCCGCGGAACTTCTTTAGCGAGGCCTCCACCTAACCTTGCACGGCTGCGGCGGCGGCCTCGCATTGATCTTCAGCAACAGGCTCCAGCAGCTCGTCAAGGCACGCGCTGGGGTCGCGAAGGTGCTGATGGCTGAAGACGCGAGTCAGTGCAGCCGAAGATAGGTCACGAGCTTCTGCCTCCGCCATGGGACCGAGGCCATCAACGACCTCCTCAAGCGCCTTCACCAAGAGAGGAAGCAGCCGGGCGGGGCCGTCCTCATCAGTGGCCAGCGACTTCTCCAGGCCGTGCTCGTAGAGCGTCTTGAGCGCCTTGCGAGACCTCTTCTCGAGGTCGGCGAAGGCCGCACGATCTTCGGCCAGGACACGCACCTTGGCATCGAGATCGGCCTCCCTTGCCTTCGCCTTCGGATCCAGCCCTTCCAACCGGCTCCGCTCGGCGGCTTGTGTCTTCTCCAACTCCACCAGCTCGGCATCACGGTTCTTCATGGCATCCTCCCGGGCCTTCACCTCTTCGTCCTTCGCTTGGCGGTAGCGTGCTTCTTCGGCGTGCTTGTCGCGCAGGCTCTACAACTCGTCCTCCAGCGCCTGGCAGCGGTCACGGGCGACCTTGGCGTCTTTCAGCGCCGCCTCATGATCGACTGCGGCGATGACGACACTCTCCTTCTCCTTCTCAGAAGCCGCAGCGGCCTGGCCCAGCGCCACGCGAACAGCCAAGTCAGAGTGGAGCCAGCCTGAGGCCAGCTCCAGGCGCCCGGCCACGAGGCATGGGTCCGTGCTCAGGAGATCCGCCTGCAGCTGGGTCATCTCCGAAAGAGCGCGTTCCAGAACAGCAGCAGGAGCAGAAGAACCTGGGAGTGGAGGCGCAGTAGTGGGAGGAGGTGACTTCGTCACCAGGACCTGGGAGATCACGGGTTCTGGAGCAGCTGGGACCTCATCAGCCACGCCAAGTGCCGGCACCTCCGGAGCCAGCGGGGCCATGGGGGCTGATTCCACGCGGCGATGCTCCTCTTGGCCTCGCGAGGACGATCGGGCTGGGGAGATGCGTGCGCTGCTGCCTCCTTTCTCCGTGGAGGGACGCACAGCCGTCGTATCCTCTTTCGTCTTCTTCGCTGAAGACGTCGGCCTGACCAACCAAGGGCGAGCATCAGGAAATGACGAGTACAAATAGGGACAAGGCAAAGCTTAAGACACTTACTGATACACCGCAACATACTTCCTCTTGGGAAGCTTGAAGCCTGATAGCTTCGGGACCTGAGGTGCAGGCGTTCGGGCTCCGGCGGCGCCAGGTGGTGCGGAGGTGGAACCGGAGCCGGCCCCAGGAGGCGTCAGGACGGAGGCGGCGTCACGAGCCACCAGCGACGACCTACCCCTCGTCAGGATGAGGGGCTGCTCCCTCTCCCTTTGGCGGGCGTCGACCTCGGCATCATCAGGAAGGGCGCGGAGGATCTCGGCCTTGTTCAGAGGGGAAGTCTCCCCCACCTCTTCCAGAGTCTTCTCCGAGTCCACCTCCTCTTCCCCTTCCCCACGGGACTCGTCAGAAGACACCTCCACCGGTTTCTGTATCGCAGGGGCTCCTGGGAGCGCCGGCGGCACCAGCCCACGCGCGTCAAAGGTCGGCCTAGAGGCGACGAATTCCTCCCGGTCCTTGCGTTGGAACAAGGGAACGAAGGCGCTAGGCGGGTACTCCTGGTTGTCCCCGACTATGAGGCGCAGGACGGCATCCAATTCATCGCCAGGCAGGTCCCCGGCCTCAGGCGGGTCTTGTTGCCCTCTTCTTCAAGCTCCTATAGGGGGCGCGCGCGCCTGGAATGGGGCAACCCGCAGCATCAGGAACTCCCTCAGGAGCATCGCCCCCGTTACCTTGGCCGCCCTCGCATTGGCCGGCTTCAGGTCGGTCACCATCTGCCCCAACACTAGCGATGCCCGCTCATTGGCAAGCTCCACCTTGGGCCATTCCCCGTTGGAAGAGGGCGCCGCCGTTGGCAACGCCAGACGCGGGTCGGCGCGCTTGGCATACATCATGACCCATTTGGACCGAATGTTGTCGGCCCTCTTCCCGGTGCTCGATATCGAGTTGGCCTTGCCGGCTGCGACGAAGTTAGCGCATCCGGAGATGTGACCCTCGCTGACACGGAGGACAAAGAAATGGCGCAGTAACGCCACGGATGGCATCACGCCCAGGTACGCCTCACAGTAGTAGGCGAAGATGGACAGGAGGAGTACAGAATTGGGATAGAGATGCAACGCCTGCAGACCGTAGTGGTCGAGGACTTCATAAAAGAAATCGGAGAAAGGAGGGACCAACCCAACGGCGATGCTGCTCAAGAAGAAAGGGAAGAAGGTGCTCCCCTCAGGCTTCGGCTCGTCGGAAGCGAGCCAGAGTTCTGTCTTCCCCCACTCATTGCTCTCCCCCGCCGTCAGTAGACGCACGGAGGCGAGGCTCTTCTCCGTGACGGTGGGCGCTTCAAGAGCGGGCTCGTACCAAGCCGGTGCCGAGGAGGTCTTGACCTTGCGTGGCGCCATGGGTTGTAGATGCAGAACAAGGTTGGAGCAGATCTGGAGGTAGCGGCAGCAAGGAGAGAGAAAGGGGATCTAAGGCGAGACAATGAAGAAGCAATGAAGGCAAGGGCAGCCCGCGCCAGCATTTTGTCAGGGCAAGCAGTTGCCGAGGCAGCATGGGGAAGCGGAGATGCCCACGTCCAATCAACCGCCACGCATCAACCAAGGCCGCAGGCTTTTGGGGCCTGCGGTGCTCCAAACTTGACCCTTGGCTTCGCCGCGAAGCCAAGCACGAGCGCACCTTGGGCCCGGGGGCTACTGTCGGCGTTCTGGGAACGGGGGTCCCCAGACTTGCCTGCCTGTGGCCCACGGCGTGGCTAAGCAAGCAGGCCGTACGGCCCATCTTCATCAACAAGGCATCCAAGACCCTCGCGAGGCGGACGATGCAATACCTCCTCTGGAGTGGCCTAGCCAGGCAGGCTCACGAGGAGCGGAGATATCAAGGCGGGGCAAAACCTCAGGAGGCCCTCGTGACGTGAGCCATGACGAATGACACCAGGCGGGCGCCAGCGCACGCAGCGTCCTTGTTTCCTCTTTGGTGCTAAGGAGGCCAGCGCAGGCGAGGAGTACCGAGGCATCAGGCAAAGGTAGCTATATTGGTGCAACGAGACCAAGACCAGGAGGACGGCAAGGCGGAGGTCATCGTGGAGCCCAAGACGGCGTCACCACCAGAGCTTTCCGCAGGCGAAGACCACTTTTGTCAGGATAGCTTGTACTAGTTGTCCCCCTTCAAATTTGCCCGCCGTTGTTGGCTCCCTTCCCGCTCGATATTTGGGAAGAGGACCAGGGCCTATATAAGTAGTGCTAGCCACCATAGTAGAGGCATCTCATCTTAGCTTGATCCAACCCGATCGAGAGCCTACCCTAGCCACAAGAGCACCTCAACCTCAGGAGGTTGTTCTTCCCTTGTACTGTTCATCATCAGCCCTAGAGGCAATCCACCACCACCACACTAGAGTAGGGTATTACACCACAACGGTGGCCCGAACCAGTATAAACCCCGTGTCTCTCTGTGTTGCGAGTTCGTCGAGTTCGTCCGCGAGATCTTAGCGAGCTAGGGCGTAGATCGGTAGGAGGGAAAGACTTCGCACGCACCCAAGTGTTCGAACCTTAGGGGTTTGCCGGAACCCCACATCCGACAAACGCAAACATCAAATAACATTTATTTAGGTTCAACACTAATCCCGAAAGTATAGGTAGTGTGCGATGATGATCATATCAATCTTAGAACCACTTCCAACACACATCGTCACTTCACCCTTAACTAGTCTCTGTTCATTTTGCAACTCCTGTTTCGAGTTACTACTCTTAGCAACTGAACCAGTATCAAATACCGAGGGGTTGCTATAAACACTAGTAGAGTACACATCAATAACATGTATATCAAATATAGCTTGTTCACTTTGCCATCCTTCTTATCCGCCAAATACTTGGGGTAGTTCCGCTTCCAGTGACCAGTCCCTTTGCAGTAGAAGCACTTAGTCTCAGGCTTAGGTCCAGACTTGGGCTTCTTCGCTTCAGCAGCAACTTGCTTGCCGTTCTTCTTGAAGTTCCCCTTCTTCCCTTTGCCCTTTTTCTTGAAACTAGTGGTCTTGTCAACCATCAACACTTGATGTTATTCTTGATTTCTACCTTCGCCGATTTTAGCATCGCGAAGAGCTCGGGAATTACTTTCGTCATCCCTTGCATATTATAGTTCATCACGAAGTTGTAGTAACTTGGTGATAGTGACTAGAGAACTTTGTCAATTACTATCTTATCTGGAAGATTAACTCCCACTTGATTCAAGAAATTGTAGTACTCAGACAATTTGAGCACATGCTCACTGGTTGAGCTATTCTCCTCCATCTTGTAGGCAAAGTACTGTCAGAGGTCTCATACCTCTCAACACGGGCATGAGTATGAAATACCAATTTCAACTCTTGGAACATCTTATAGGCTCCGTGGCGTTCAAAACATTTTTGAAGTCCCGGTTCTAAGCCGTAAAGCATGGTGCACTAAACTATCAAGTAGTCATCATACCGAGCTTTTGTCAAAACGTTCATAACGTCTGCATCTGCTCCTGCAATTGGTCTGTCACCTAGCGGTGCATTAAGGACATAATTCTTCTGGGCAGCAATGAGGATAATTCTCAGATCACGGATCCAATCCGCATCATTGCTACTAACATATTTCAACATAGTTTTCTCTAGGAACATATTAAAATAAAACAGGGAAGCTAAACGCGAGCTATTGATCTACAACATAGATATGCTAATACTACCAGGACTAAGTTCATGATAAATTTAAGTTCAATAATCATATTACTTAAGAACTCCCACTTAGATAGACATCCCTCTAATCATCTAAGTGATCATGTGATCCAAATCAACTAAACCATGTCCGATCATCACGTGAGATGGAGTAGTTTCAATGGTGAACATCAACATGTTGATCATATCTACTATATGATTCACGCTCGACCTTTCGGTCTCAGTGTTCCGAGGCCATATCTGTTATATGCTAGGCTCGTCAAGTTTAACCTGAGTATTCCGCGTGTGCAAAACTGTCTTGCACCCGTTGTATTTGAACGTAGAGCTTATCACACCCAATCATCACGTGGTGTCTCAGCATGAAGAACTTTCGCAACGGTGCATACTCAGGGAGAACACTTATACCTTGAAATTTAGTGAGAGATCATCTTATAAAGCTACCACCGAACTAAACAAAATAAGATGTATAAAAGATAAACATCACATGCAATCATAATATATGATATGGCCATCATCATCTTGTGCCTTTGATCTCCATCTCCAAAGCATCATCATGATCTCCATCATCACCGGCATGACACCATGATCTCCATCATCTTGATCTATATCAATGTGTCATCACATGGTTGTCTCGCCAACTATTGCTCTTGCAACTATTGCTATCGCATAACGATAAAGCAAAGCAATTATTTGGCGCTTGCATCTTATGCAATAGAGAGACAACCAAAGGCTTTTGCCAGTTGCCGATAACTTCAACAAAAACATGATCATCTCATACAACAACTTATATCTCATCACGTCTTGACCATATCACATCACAACATGCCCTGCAAAAACAAGTTAGACGTCCTCTACTTTGTTGTTGAAAGTTTTACGTGGCTGCTACGGGCTGAGCAAGAACCGTTCTTACCTACGCATCAAAACCACAACGATAGTTTGTCAAGTTGGTGATGTTTTAACCTTCGCAAGGACCGGGCGTAGCCACACTCAGTTCAACTAAAGTTGGAGAAACTGACACCCGCTAGTCACCTGTGTGCATAGCACGGCGGTAAAACCAGTCTCGCGTAAGCGTACGCGTAATGTCGGTCCGGGCCGCTTCATCCAACAATACCGCCGAACCAAAGTGTGACATGCTGGTAAGCAGTATGACTTATATCGCCCACAACTCACTTGTGTTCTACTCGTGCATATTACATCAACGCATAAAACCAGGCTCGGATGCCACTGTTGGGGAACGTAGTAATTTCAAAAAAATTCCTACGCACACACAGGATCATGGTGATGCATAGCAACGAGAGGGAAGAGTGTTGTCCACGTACCCTTGTAGACCGAAAGTGGAAGCGTTAGCACAACGCAGTTGATGTAGTCGAACGTCTTCACGATCCGACCGATCAAGTACCGAACGCACGTCACCTCCGAGTTCAGCACACGTTCATCTCGATGACGTCCCTCGAACTCCGATCCAGCCGAGCTTTGAGGGAGAGTTCCGTCAGCACGTCGGCGTGGTGACGATGATGATGTTCTACCGACGCAGGGCTTCGCCTAAGCACTGCTACGATATTATCGAGGTGGATTATGGTGGAGGGGGGCACCGCACACGGATAAGAGATCAAGAGATCAATTATTGTGTCTCCAAGGGGTGCCCCCCTCCCCGTATATAAAGGAGTGGAGGAGGGGGAGGGCTGGCCCTCTCTATGGCGCGCCCTAGGAGGAGTCCTACTCCCACCGGGAGTAGGATTCCCCCCTTCGAAGTAGTAGGAGTAGGAGTCAAGGAAAGGGGAGAGAGAAGAGAAGGAAGGAGGGGGCGCAGCCCCTCCCCCTAGTCCAATTCGGACTAGGCCTTGAGGGGCGCAGCCTCTCCACTCTCTTTCCCCTAAAGCCCAATAAGGCCCATATACTCCCCGGCGAATTATCGTAACTCTCCGGTACTCCGAAAAATACCCGAATCACTCGGAACCTTTCCGATGTCCGAATATAGTCGTCCAATATATCGATCTTTACGTCTCGACCATTTTGAGACTCCTCGTCGTGTCCCCGATCTCATCCGGGACTCCGAACTACCTTCGGTACATCAAAAACACATAAACTCATAATATAACCGTCATCGAACTTTAAGCGTGCGGACCCTACGGCTTCGAGAACAATGTAGACATGACCGAGACATGTCTCCGGTCAATAACCAATAGCGGAACCTGGATGCTCGTATTGGCTCCCAAATATTCTACGAAGATCTTTATCGGTCAAATCGCATAACAACATACGTTGTTCCCTTTGTCATTGGTATGTTACTTGCCCGAGATTCGATCGTCGGTATCTCAATACCTAGTTCAATCTCGTTACCGGCAAGTCTCTTTACTCGTTCGGTAATACATCATCTCGCAACTAACTCATTAGTCACAATGCTTGCAAGGCTTATAGTGATGTGCATTACCGAGAGGGCCCAGAGATACCTCTCCGACAATCAGAGTGACAAATCCTAATCTTGAAATACGCCAACCCAACAAGTACCTTCGGAGACACCTGTAGAGCACCTTTATAATCACCCATTTACATTGTGACGTTTGGTAGCACACAAAGTGTTCCTCCGGTAAACGGGAGTTGCGTAATCTCATAGTCATAGGAACATGTATAAGTCATGAAGAAAGCAATAACAACATACTAAACGATCAAGTGCTAAGCTAACGGAATGGGTCAAGTCAATCACATCATTCTCCTAATGATGTGACCCTGTTAATCAAATGACAACTCATGTCTATGGCTAGGAAACATAACCATCTTTGATCAACGAGCTAGTCAAGTAGAGGCATACTAGTGACACTCTGTTTGTCTATGTACTCACACATGTATTATGTTTCCGGTTAATACAATTCTAGCATGAATAATAAACATTTATCATGAAATAAGGAAATAAATAATAACTTTATTATTGCCTCTAGGGCATATTTCCTTCAAGATCAACTCTTGTAATCTCTATATTCATCCAGATCAATCAAGCAGGAAGTAGGGTATTACCTCCATTAAGAGGGCCCGAACCTGGGTAAACATCATGTCCCCTGTCTCCTGTTACCCATTGATCCATGACACATAGCTTGGGACCCCCTACCCAAGATCTGCCGGTTTTGACACCGACAACAACCCACCTGGGCGCGCCTGGGCCCCCAGGCGCGCCCTGGTGGGTTGTGCCCCCCTCGGGCACCCCCAGGTGCTGCTCTGGCCCATCCTGGGTGTTCTGGTCCATAAAAAATCTTGAAAAAGTTTTGTGGTTTTTGGACTCCGTTTGATATTGATTTCCTGCGATGTAAAAAAAAGCAAAAAACAGCAACTGGTACTGGGCACCGGGTCAATAGGTTAGTCCCAAAAATGATATAAAGTTGCTATAAAATGATTGTAAAACATCCAAGAATGATCATAAAACAACATGAATACTCCATAAATTATAGATACGTTGGAGACGTATGACACGTCTCCGTCGTATCTATAATTTTTGATTGTTCCATGCCAGTATATTATACAACTTTCATATACTTTTGGCAAATTTTTATACTATTTTTGGGACTAACATATTGATCTAGTGCCCAGTGCCAGTTCCTATTTGTTGCATATTTTTTGTTTCATAGAAAATCCATATCAAACGGAGTCCAAACGGGATAAAAACTGACGGGGATTTTTTTTGGAATATATGTGATTTTTGGGAAGAAGAATCAACGCGAGACGATGCCCGAGGGGGCCACGAGGCAGGGGGCGACCCCCAGGGGGGTGGGGGCGCCCCTGACCCTCGTGGCCACCTCGTAAGGCGGTTGGTGCCCTTCTTTTGCAGCAAGAAAGCCAATATCCGGATAGAAATCGTGTTCAAATTTCAGCCCAATCGGAGTTACGGATCTCCGGGAATATAAGAAACGGCGAAAGGCCAGAATCAGGGAACGCAGAAACAGAGAGAGACAGAGAGACAGATCCAATCTCGGAGGGGCTCTCGCCCCTCCCATGCCATGGAAGCCAAGGACCAGAGGGGAAACCCTTCTCCCATCTGGGGAGAAGGTCAAGGAAGAAGAATAAGAAGGGGGGCTCTCTCCCCCTCTCTTCCGGTGGCGCTGGAACACCGCCGGGGCAATCATCGTCACCGCAATCTACACCAACACCTCCGTCATCTTCACCAACATCTTCATCACCTTCCCCCATCTATCTCCAGCGGTCCAATCTCCCGCAACCCACTGTACCCTCTACTTGAATATGGTGCTTTATGCTTCATATTATTATCCAATGATGTGTTGCCATCCTATGATATCTGAGTAGATTTTCGTTGTCCTAACGGTAATTGGTGAATTGCTATGATTGGTTTAATTTGCTTGTGGTTATGTTGCTGTCCTTTGGTGCCCATCATATGAGCGCGCGCGTGGATCACACCATAGGGTTAGTTGTATGTTGATAGGACTATGTATTGGAGGGCAAGAGTGACAGAAGCTTCAACCTAGCATAGAAATTGATGCATACGGGATTGAAGGGGACCAATATATCTTAATGCTATGGTTGGGTTTTACCTTAATGAACATTTGTAGTTGCAGATGCTTGCTAATAGTTCCAATCATAAGTGCATAGAATTCCAAGTCAGGGATGACATGCTAGTAGTGGCCTCCCCCATATAAAACTTGCTATCGGTCTAGTAACGTAGTCAATTGCTTAGGGACAATTTCGCAACTCCTACCACCACTTTTCCACACTCGCTATACTAACTTTATTGCTTCTTTACCTAAAACAGCCCCTAGTTTTTATTTATGTGCTCTTTATATTCTTGCAAACCTATCCAACAACACCTACAAAGTACTTCTAGCTTCACACTTGTTCTAGGTAAAGCGAATGTTAAGCGTGCGTAGAGTTGTATCGGTGGTTGATAGAACTTGAGGGAATATTTTTTTCTACCTTTAGCTCCTCGTTGGGTTCGACACTCTTACTTATTGAAAGAGGCTACAATTGATCCGCTATACTTGTGGGTTATCAAGACCTTTTTCTGGTGCCGTTGCCGGGGAGTTATAGCGTGGGGTGAATATTCTCGTGTGTGCTTGTTTGCTTTATCACTAAGTTGTTTTTATTTTGTGCTCTTGTTTTCTATCTTTATTTATGGGTAGGAAACGCAAAATACCAAAAATATTAGTTGTACCTACTACACCATTGGTTGAAGAACCACTCAAAATCTATCACACTCCTGAAGCTTTTTACTTAGATCATCTTCGATCTCTATGTGCTCGTGCTGAAACCCCAACTAGCTTAGTTGAGGGCAAATCTTTAGATGAGCATGCTTGTTATGTGCGACACCGCTTATCTCAAAAAGGGAAACTTTTACTGGATCAAATTCATCGTTTGCAATGCTATGCTTGGAATTTATGTGAAATATATGATTTTACTTGTTGTTCTGAAGACCCTAAGAAACACCTTCCCTACCAATGCGAGTTTAGTGATAATGGAATCGTATCTTCGTATGCTAAGGGTGTTTATAATTACTATGATGTTCAACAAATTGAAAAATTTGTTGCTTTTAAGGGTGCTTATGAAATTGCTTCTTTGATTGGAAAGTATGATGCCACACTTTACAAATCTAAAAATTTAGCCATACTTAAATATTGTTATGATAATTATGCTTCTAATGCCTATGTTAAACCATATATTGAAGACTCCTCCGGTGTCCAAGAAGAGACTAATATTTTGCAGGAGTTTATGGAAGAAGGAATTGGTGAAACTATGGGCTCATTAGACGAAAAAGATGATGAGGAGAGCGAAGAACAAAAGGAGGAAGAGCGGATTAGCTACCCGTGCCCACCTTCTAATGAGAGTAACTCTCCAACTCATACATTATTTAATGTCCCTTCGTTCTTACCGAAGGATGAATGCTATGATGATTGTTATGATCCCGTTGATTCTTTTGAAATATCCCTTTTTGATGATGCTTGCTATGCTTGTGGCCAAGATGCCAATATGAATTATGCTTATGGAGATGAACTTGCTATTGTCCTTATGTTAAACATGAAATTGTTGCTATTGCACCCACGCATGATAGTCCTATTATCTTTTTGAATTCTCCCGACTACACTATATCGGAGAAGTTTGCACTTATTAAGGATTATATTGGTGGGTTGCATTTCACTACTACACATGATGATTTTAATAGATATAATATGCATGTGCTTGCTGCTCCTACTTGCAGTTATTATGAGAGAGGAACTATATCTCCACCTCTCTATGTTTCCAACACGATAAAATTGCAAGAAACTGTTTATATTATGCATTAGCCTTTACTATGTGTGCATGAATTGTTCTTTTATGACATGCCGATGCATAGGAAGAGAGTTAGACTTCGTTGTTGCATGATATATTTTACTTTGTGCTCACTACTAAATCACAAATCATTGTAATTTAAAATAGGTTTTGGTATACCTTGGGATCCGGGTGGATCCATTACTTGAGCACTATATGCCTAGCTTAATGGCTTTAAAGAAAGCGCTGCCAGGGAGACAACCCGGAAGTTTTAGAGAGTCATTTATTTCTGTTGAGTGCTTTTATATATTTTAAAAATAAAAATAATGTGCCAAGATTTGCCTTTAGGATGTTTACATTGCTTGTTGGTTTGTGCGGTGCAAGACAGAAGCTTTGGCTGTAGTGTGCGATTTTACATTGTTTACTGGAAAGTCAAACGGATCTGAAACTTTTTGCAATATCTTTCTATACAAAGTGTTTATTTTTCCTAATTATTTCAGAATTTTTGGAGTACCAGTGTCGGGACCCCGATTCCAAGTCACACCGATCTAGCCTGTAACACCTCATATCACTTTGCGGCCTCACGCACGGTACCCCCACGGGTGTCGCCTTACCATGGCCCGGGACCGTTTGCGCCTTTTGGCTCACGTATATGACAATGTCGCTAGCATCCATATGACAGAGAACCCGGGCCGACATGACTAGTCGTGAACCCAAAGTGGCACTAACTTACGGGGACAGGCATACATGAATCAACATCGAGCATGTCGGTCAGCAGCGTGCGAATCCGGGCTGTAGCACTGGGCTAACAGGACTCCGGGAACCCGGGCTGTAGCAGGCTAGGCAGGACTCCAGATGTCACCGCGCAACATTTCCCCGAAGGGACAGACACAGGAACGATATGAAACACATGCCGGCCAGTCAAGTGTTCCGGAGCAGTAGTGCTGGGCTAGCAGGACTCCGGTGAACCGGGCTGTAGCGGACTACTATGGCTCATGGGAGCACAAGACTACATTTCCCCATAGGAGAGGCTACCAAGGATAAACAACTAGGTTGTCGGATCCCACACATACCAAGCATTTCAATCATACACACAATATGCTCGATATGTGCAAATACAACATGGCATCACAACAAGGCTCTACGACTCAGAGTATTTATTCATTAGGCCCCGAAGAGCCAGATATTACAAACATGGGCCTCTTGACCCAACATTCAGAGCATACAAGTCAAAACACATGCGGAAGCTTAACATGTCTGAGTACAGACATCTACAAATGAAAAAGGCTGAGAAGCCTGACTATCTACCAGATCCTGTCGAGGGCACAAGATCGTAGCTGAGGTATCAAGCTAAACGTCGAAGTCCACACAGAACTACTAGCGAGACTGACGTCTCTCTGCAAAACATAAAATAAGCAAACGTGAGTACAAATGTACCCAGCAAGACTTACATCAGAACTATCTACATATGCATCGGTATCAACAAAGGGGGTGGTGGAGTTTAACTGCAGCAAGCCAGCTTTGACTCGGTGGCTATCCTAACTACGACTGCAAGCAACTCTTTTGAGGTGGCGCACACGAGTCCACATATTCACCAAATCAATACTCCACTATGGACCCGCTCCCGTCTACCTACGAGAACGCCATCCATAGCACTCACGCTTATCTTGCGCATTTTAGAGTATCCACTTTCACTTGTCTATGAACTGTTATAGGCAACCCAGAAGTCCATTTCCGCGGACACGGCTATTCGAATAGATGATGTTAACCCTGCAGGGGTGTACTTCGTCACACACGCTCTCGCCACTTACCACCATGTACACGTCGTGTACCTCGGCAACCTTCAAGCGGAAGCCTGGCGAGGGAGTCGGCCACAGCCTACCTAAACACTCAAGTCTCTAGTCCAGGTTTATCGCCTATTCAGGTTCCATCCGCAGGGAGTCCGGCCGAGGTTTCCACATACGGCCCCGAACGATGTGTGCAGGGTTCCCGAGACACCAAACGGGCGCCCGGTACACCGTGCCACGTGCCTACCGCATCACAGCCCACCCCTCGGTCAGCGGTGTCCACGGCCTCCAGCATACTACTAACACCAGAAACTACTTGCAACTCCTGGACAGAGGACAAGGGTGATTAAGAAGCCGAGAGGGTCCATTGGTTTCGGGCCCAATGCATGGTAGTAACTGTATCATGGATCACAAACACAGAACTCAGTTCCTGAGGACGGCTTCAATGAGACAACCCACCATGTACTCCTACATGGCCTCTCACCGCTACCTTTACCAAATCGTGTTCACACACTTAGCTCACACACAGTAGGACATGTTCATCACCATTCCAATTCATCCCCGATGAATCAGACCTGACACAACTCTAAGCAATAGCAGGCATGACAAACAAGCATGAATGAGTAGGCACATCAGGGCTCAAACAACTCCTACTCATGCTAGTGGGTTTCATCTATTTACTGTGGCAATGACAGGTCATGCAGAGGATAAGGGGTTCAACTACCGCAACAAGTAACAGTTGAATCGTTGTTGTCCTAATGCAGTAAAGAGAGCAGGAGCGAGAGAGTGGGATTGTATCGGAATGAACAAGGGGTTTATGCTTGCTTGACACTTCCGAAGATAGTATAGCTCTTCATCGGTGTCATCGAACTCATCGTCGGAATCACGGCTATCGAGAGGGGACAATCACCGGCAAACAAGGAAGAACACAATCAATGCAATGCAACAATTATGATGCATGATTATGACATGGCAATATGACATGATTTGGCCTAATGCAACTAGCAACAGAAAGGTTTGGGTTGATTTGAACTCAAGGTTCAAATTCAAATTCAAACTATGAATTCAAATAGTGCATTATCATGTTTTCACCTATACAGCAGGTATAACTTAGTTTGACATGCATGAAAATGATACAGATGGATAGATTGCATTTTTCTGATAATTTTTCATATATAAATTATTTCATTCTGAGCTACGGTTGATTTTATATGATTTTTAGAAGTTTATACTATTTTCTGGAATTTCCTGATTAAAAATAAATCCAGAAAATGTAATACTGCGTCAGCCTGACGTCATCACTGCATCAGCGAGTCAACGGGCTGGCCAGGGTCAAACCTGACCCGTGGGACCCGCACGTCAGTGTGACAGGGCAGGAACAGAGGCTGACCAGTGGGGCCAGGTCAACGGCCACGTCAGCGTAGTCAAACTGACACGTGGGGCCACTGAACTTAGATTAACTTAATCTATTTTTATTAGCTGGTTAATTAGGCAGTGGGGCCCGGCTGTCATTGACTCAGGTGGTAGTTAGTGGGGTGATTAGCTCCTAACAGCCGGGTTGGGTCGGCGGTTAGTCGCCGGCGACGTCCAGAGACGGCGGCGTCGCTCGGGTTTTGCCCTCCGGCGACCAAATCGGCGGCGGAGGGGCTCTACGTGCAACTGCGACTCGTCCGCGTCCAACGGTGCCATTAGCTCGAGCCGGGGTGAACCAGAACAACGGCGGGGAGCACATCCGCGGCGGCGCCCGCACGGGGTTGGCCGAGGCAGCGTTGTGGTGTGCGGGAAGAAGAGTTGGTGGGGGTTATCAGCTCCTGGGAGCGTGGTGAGCATGACGACGGCCTCGGACGCGAGCTACAGCAGCTGTGGCCGCGACGGCACCATGGCCGGCGGCGAGGAGCGCTCGGTATGGTGGGGCGGCAGCTGGAGGACAGGCACGAAGGGGGCGAGCAAGGGGAAAGAATCAGGAGCTCACAGGGATGCGACAGGGCAGGTCAGCGGCCTCGGGGACGCTCTGGTCGAGGCGAATCGATACCGGCGATCTCTGGCCAGAGGCGGCGGGGACGAGCTCGATGGCGACGCTTCCAGGCGTCGGGGCTTGCTTCCTTCGTCGAGGGGACGTAGGAGACGATGGCGGTGCTGCTGGATATCCTAGCTAGGCGAGGGGGGCTCGGTGGCCACGGCAACGGCGACGGTGGCGACGGCTCCGTTCGGTGGTGCTGCGGGGAGAGAGACGGAGGGGAGGGGAGAGAGTGCAGCGAGTGAGGGAGAAGTGAGAGGGGGTCAGGGAGGTGCCGTGGCACTCGTGGAGGCGTCCAGAAGCGGCGGAAGCAGGAGGTGGCCTCGCGCGCGGCGACCACACGCCCGGCGTCCCTCTGGCGTCCTTCTGGCGCGAGGTGGGAGACGGTGGCGGCTCTGGTGGGCTGGGCCAGCTCCTGGGCCGTGGTGGGGCGCCAGGTATGTCCAGGTGAGGGGCCCAGTGGCCTTCTCTCTCTCTCTCTCTCTTACTTAATTGTTTCTGTTTTCTAGTTTAATTTGTTTTGTTTTGATTTAGTAAAATACTAAACCATTTTATAAAATCCTGGAAATAATTAGGGGTGCTGTCTGAATTATTCCAGTGACCCATAACAATTTCCAACATTTTTGGAGCACCTAAAATGTATATAGCATTTAAATAGCTCCAATTCAAATATGTTTGAATTAATTTCAAAGACCATAAATGCCTTGGAAAAATGTGCATGACCTCTGGTAAAGGTTTTAACCTTTTTCCATAAATAATGAACATTTTTGAAGGGCATTTTGGGTTTAATGAAAATATTTTTATTTTGAACCTAGTTTAATTCATTTGGTGCTAGGGTTTGGTCATCCCCAATTCAAATTCATTTGAATTAGACATGATGACATGAATGCTTTCATGCAACTAACTACAAGCAATTCTAGGGCTGTGACAACTCACCCCCACTAAACAAGAATCTCGTCCCGAGATTCAAGACGTGAGGTAAGAAGACAGAGGGACACAAGCTAACACGATCTTCATGATCCAATTGCTCTTCGCGAAGATGTTGATCCGTTGCTTCAATTAACGTTGACGTCTTTGCTTTCGAGATCTTCATCCGACACGATGACGACAAGGGAAAATTCTATAGAAATCGATCTCCTTAAAGATCGAGCAACTCACGATCAACTCACGGAATGCGACGTTGAGTATCTGTTGAGCTGAGACTCAACACATACATCGAGGGAGATGGAAGAGCAAACGATGAGATTTGATTTGGTGGGCAACAATCCCACGCTTAGGTAGGATGGTGCATGGTTTCAAAGTAGCGAGGAGATAATTGCCACGATTCCATAACGGGGCACCTTGGGGAAGGTGACTCGTAGAACTATTCCTTAAGTGGCAAAAAGAATTACTTTTGATATAAATATCATTGAAACTCTTTATAACAACTTAAGGCAATCACAAACGATCGTTCGAGGGAGTTCGGGAGAACGACACACTCGGGCTAGGATGGACGATGTGGACTACCTTGTTGAAGATAACACAAGGGGTGATTTGCTTATCACCAGAAATGAATGGGACTTATGGTAAGACCACTTGAAGATGATCTTGATCAGTAATTACTGGGAAGGGTAATCCAAGGTAGGATGGCACAATGACGGTGCAAGCTGGGAACAAAAATGGAAATGCTAGGAATGATTCTAGTAACTGGGGAGAAGCTCAACAGTAGAGAGTGAATCTACTGTTTGAAAGGTTTAGCATAACTGAAGGAAACTGGGAGCAATTCCAGTTAGTGCCGATGATAACACCTAGTGCTTGTGCGTGCTCTCAAGAACTTGAGCATTCCCATATTCATCCAGGTTTTACCAACATCCGTGTCAAGGATCTTGGCAACACATCATACTACCATGATGATTAGTGATGGAGGATGCAGGTGCAAAGGAGGACAACACTTTCTCAGATTTTTCCTTAGCAATGCCAAAGAAGCAATCTGGATGATCGACCGAGAGACATTTAGCACTCCGCTTCTAATGTTCTCCTTGATGTTCTAGCGTAACCCATTAGATGTGGTTTGGAATCTTGAACATCAAGTAGTAGGTCGGACTTCGGGAGCGTAGGAATCCATAGGGAATAACTAGCGGAATAAATCCTAAGAAATCCTTATGGGGAGGTGGCCAACTTCCTCAATCAAGATACTACACTAATAGGCCTTCCGGCTGGATGTGTTGGCCACGACATCCACTTTACCGGTTATCGAGAGGGCAATATTATAATTCTTGGAGAATGTTCCAACCATCATGTCTGCCTGAGATTCAGATCTGGTTGGTGTCAGAATATTCCAGACTCGTCAAGTCTAGAAAGAAAATTAAGGTTTGCAACACAAATCGACGAGAAGACGTTGCAAGATTCTCGGGAGATGGATTACGGTAGTAAGCTCCAAAACATGAGCTAGTTCTGCTACATACACGGGACGTCATCGAGCTGAACGTGTGCAGAACTCAGAGGTGCTGTACGTTCCGTACTATATCGGTTGGATCGTGAAGACGTTCGACTACATCAACCGCGTTAACCTAACGCTTCCGCTTTTGGTACGTGGACACACTCTCCCCTTCTCGTTGCTATGCATCTCCTAGATAGATCTTGCGTGATCGTAGGAATTTTTTTGAAATTGCATGCTACGTTCCCCAACAGTGGCATCCGAGCCAGGTCTATGCGTAGATGATATGCACGAGTAGAACACAATGAGTTGTGGGTCATAATAGTCATACTGCTTACCACCAACGTCTTGTTTTGATTCGGCGGTATTGATGGATGAAGCGGCCCGGACCAACATTACATGACCACGTTCATGAGACCGGTTCTACCGACGTGCTTTGCACACAGGTGGCTGGCGGGTGTCTATTTCTCCAACTTTAGTTGAATCAAATTTGACAACGGCCGTCCTTGTTGAAGGTTAAAACATCACACTTGACGAAGAATCGTTGTGGTTTTGATGCGTAGGTAAGAATAGGCGGTTCGTGCTAGAAGCCCATAGCAGCCACGTAAAACTTGCAACAACAAAGTAGAGGACATCTAACTTGTTTTTGCAGGGCATGTTGTTATATGATATGGTCAAGACATGATGTGATATAATTTGTTGTATGAGATGATCATGTTTTGTAAAAGTTATCGGCAACTGGCAGGAGCCTTTTGGTTGTCGCTTTATTGTATGAAATGCAATCGCCATGTAATTGCTTTACTTTATCACTATGCGGCAGCGATAGTCGTAGAAGCAATAGTTGGCATGACGACAACGATGTTGCGATGGAGATCAAGGTGTCAAGCCGGTGACGATGGAGATCATTGATGTCGCTTGAAGCTACGTCGGTATTTCCCCAAAGAGGAAGGGATGATGCAGCACAACGGCAGTAGGCATTTCCCTCAGATATGAAACCAAGGTTATCGAACTAGTAGGAGAACCAAGCAAACACAACATCAACAGCCCTGCACACAAATAACAACCACTCGCAACCCGACGTGTTAAAGGGGTTGTCAATCCCTTTCGTGGTACGGCGCCTCAAACGGTGCATGGACGGGAGAAAGTTGCAATAGATTGAAATAATAGATCACAAATAAAATAAAGTGCAGCAAAGTATTTTTGTATTTTTGGTTTAATAGATCTGAATAAAAAGAGCAAATAAAAAGTAGATCGCAAGGCAAATATATGAGAAAGAAGACCCGCGGCCGTAGATTTCACTAGTGGCTTCTCTCGAGAAAATAGCAAATGGTGGGTAAACAAATTACTGTTGGGCAATTGATAGAACTTCAAATAATTATGACGATATCCAGGAAATGATCATTACATAGGCATCACGTCCAAGATTAATAGACTGACTCCTTCCTGCATCTACTACTATCACTCCACACATCGACCGCTATCCAGCATGCATCTAGTGTATTAAGTTCATGGAAAAATAGAGTAATGCAATAAGAACGATGACATGATGTAGACAAGATCCGTTATATATTGCGGCAGATAGGGATCCCATCTTTTTATCCTTAGTAGCAATGATACATACATGTCGGTTCCCTTTATGTCACTGGGATCAAGCACCGTAAGATCGAACCCACTACCGGGCACCTCTTCCCATTGCAAGATAAATATATCAAGTTGGCCAAACAAAACCCAAATATCAGAGAAGAAATACGAGGCTATAAGAGATCATGCATATAAGAGATCAAAGAAACTCAAATAACTTTCATGGATATAAAAAGATATAACTGATCATAAACTCGAAGTTCACCAGATCCCGACAAACACACCGCAAAAAGAGTTACATCATATGGATCTCCAAGAGACCATTGTATTGAGAATTCAGTGAGAGAGAGGATGCCATCTAGCTACTATCTACGAACCCGAAGGTCTACAAAGAACTACTCACGCATCATCGGAGAGGCACCAATGGAAGTGGTGAACCCCTCCGTGATGGTGTCTAGATTGGATCTGGTGGTTCTGGACTCTGCGGCGGCTGGATGAATATTTCGTCGATGCTTCTAGGGTTCTGGCATTTTTGGGGTATTTATAGAGCAAAGAGGCGGTTCGGGGGGCACCCGAGGTGGGCACAACCCACAAGGGCGCGCCAGGGCCTCCTGGCGAGCCCTGGTGGGTTGTCCCGTCCTCGGGACTCCCCCCAGGTGCAACCAGGGCCCATCTGCTTCCTTTTGGCCCATAAAAAATCTTCTTAAAGTTTCGGGGCATTTGGACTCCGTTTGATATTGATTTCCTGCGATGTAAAAAGCATGAAAAAAACAGCAACTGGCACTTGGCACTATGTCAATAGGTTAGTACCAAAAAATGATATAAAATGACTATAAAATGATTATAAAACATCCAAGATTGATAATAAAACAAAATGGAACAATCAAAATTTATAGATACGTCGGAGACGTATCAATCATGACGGTGCTTTGGAGATGGAGATCAAAGGCACAAGATGATGATGGCCATATCATGTCACATATTTTGATTGCATATGATGTTTATCTTTTATGCATCTTATTTTGCTTAGTTCGACGATAGCATTATAAGATGATCCCTCACTAAATTTCAAGGTATAAGTGTTCTCCCTGAGTATGCACCATTGCTACAGTTCTTCATGCCGAGACACCACGTGATGAACGGGTGTGATAAGCTCTACGTTCACATACAACGGGTGTAAGACAGTTTTGCACGTGCAGAATACTCGGGTTAAACTTGACGAGCCTAGCATATGCAGATATGGCCTTGGAACACTAAGACCGAAAGGTCGAACGTGAATCATATAGTAGATACGATCAACATAGAGATGTTCACCATTGAAAACTATTCCATCTCACGTGATGATCGGACATGGTTTAGTTGATATGGATCACGTGATCATTTAGATGACTAGAGGGATGTCTATCTAAGTGGGAGTTCTTAAGTAATATGATTAATTGAACTTTAATTTATCATGAACTTAGTCCTGATAGTTTTTGCATATCTATGTTGTTGTAGATCAATGGCCCGTGCTACCGTAACTTGAGGATTATCCTCATTGCTGCACAGAAGAATTCCATCCTGGAAGCACCACTAGGTGCAAGGCCTGCTACAGGAGCAACTCCGGACGTTATGAACGTCTGGCAAGCTAAATCTGATGACTACTCGATAGTTCAGTGTGCCATGCTTTACGGCTTAGAATCGGGACTTCAAAGACGTTTTGAACGTCATGGAGCATATGAGATGTTCCCAGAGTTGAAGTTAATATTTCAAGAAAATGCCCGAGTTGAGAGATATGAAGTCTCCAACAAATTCTATAGCTACAAGATGGAGGAGAATAGTTCTTTCAGTGAACACATACTCAGAATGTCTGGGTACCATAACCACTTGACTCAGCTGGGAGTTAATCTTCCTGATGATAGTGTCATTGATAGAGTTCTTCAATCACTGCCACCAAGATATAAAGGCTTCGTGATGAACTATAATATGAAAGTGATGGAAAAGACAATTCCCGAGCTCTTCGCAATGCTTAAAGCTGCGGAGGTAGAAATCAAGAAGGAGCATCAAGTGTTGATGGTTAATAAGACCACTAGTTTCAAGAAAAAGGGCAAAGGGAAGAAATGGAACTTCAAGAAGAATAGCAAGAAAGTTGCTACTCCCGGGAATAAGCCCAAGTCTAGACCTAAGCCTGAAACTGTGTGCTTCTACTGCAAAGGGACTGGTCACTAGAAGAGGAACTGCCCCAAGTATTTGGCAGATAAGAAGGATGGCAAAGCGAAAGGTATATTTGATATACATGTTATTGATGTTTACCTTACTAATGCTCGTAGTAGCGCCTGGGTATTTGATACTGGTTCTGTTGCTCATATTTGCAACTCGAAACAGGTGCTAAGGATTAAACAAAGATTGGGTAAGGACGAGGTGACGATGCACGTCGGAAATGGTTCCAAGGTCAATGTGATCGCCGTCGGCACGCTACCTCAACATCTACCTTCGGTATTAGTTTTAGACCTGAATAATCGTTACTTGGTGCCAGCGTTGAGCATGAACATTATATCTGGATCTTGTTTGATACGAGATGGTTATTCATTTAAATCAAAGAATAATGGTTGTTCTATTTATATGAGTAATATCTTTGATGGTCATGCACCCTTGATGAGTGGTCTATTTTTGTTGAATCTCGATTGTAGTGATACACATATTCATAATATTGAAGCCAAAAGATGCAAAGTTAATAATGATAGTGCAACTTATTTGTGGCACTGCCGTTTAGGTCACATTGGTGTAAAGCGCATGAAGAAACTCCATGCTGATGGGGCTTTTAGAATCACTTGATGCTTGCAAACCATGCCTCATGGGCAAGATGACTAAGACTCCGTTCTCCGGAACAATGGAGCGAGCAACTGACTTATTGGAAATAATACATACTGATGTATGCGGTCCGATGAAAGTTGAGGCTCGCGGCGAGTATCGTTATTTTCTGACCTTCACAGATGATTTGAGCAGATATGGGTATATCTACTTAGTGAAACATAAGTCTGAAAAATTTGAAAAGTTCAAAGATTTTCCGAGTGAAGTGGAAAATCATCGTAACAAGAAAATAAAGTTTCTACGTTCTGATCGTGTAGGTGAATATTTGAGTTATGAGTTTGGTCTTCATTTGAAACAATGTGGAATAGTTTCGCAACTCACGCCACCTGGAACACCACAGCGTAATGGTGTGTCCGAATGTCGTAACAGTACTTTGTTAGATATGGTGCGATCTATGGTGTCTCTTACCAATTTATGATGTCTGCTAGGACTACGTCGGTATTTCCCCAAAGAGGAATGGATAATGCAGCACAACGATGGTAGGTATTTCCCTCAGTGAAGAAACCAAGGTTATCGAACCAGTAGGAGAACCAAGCAACACAAGGTAAACAACCCATGCACACAAATAACAACCACTCGCAACCCGACGTGTTAAAGGGGTTGTCAATCCCTTTCGGGTAACGGTGCCAGAGATGGTGCGCGGACGGGAATAAGTTGTAGTGGATTGAATAAATAGATCGCAAATAAAATAAAACGCAGCAAGGTATTTTTTATTTTTGGTTTAATAGATCTAAAAATAAATGCAAAGGAAAAGTAGGTCACAAAGGCAAATATATGAGAAAGAGACCCCGGGGCCGTAGATTTCCACTAGTGGCTTCTCTTGAGAAAAATAGCAAACGGTGGGTAAACAAATTACTGTTGGGAAATTGATAGAACTTCAAATAATCATGACGATATCCAGACAATGATCATTATATAGGCATAACGTCCAAGATTAGTAGACCGCCTGCATCTACTACTATTACTCCACACATCGATCGCTATCCAGCATGCATCTAGTGTATTAGGTTCATGGAAAAACAGAGTAATGCAATAAGAACGATGACATGATGTAGACAAGATCTATCTATATAGAGATAGTCCCCATCTTTTATCTTTAGTAGCAACGACACATACGTGTCGGTTCCCCTTCTATCACTGGGATCAAGCACCGTAAGATCGGACCCATTACAAAGCACCTCTTCCCATTGCAAGATAAATAGATCAAGTTGGCCAAACAAAACCCAAATATCGTAGAAGAAATACGAGGCTATAAGAGATCATGCATAAAAGAGATCAAAGAAACTAAAATACTTTCATGGATATAAAAAGATATACCTGATCATAAACTCAAAGTTCATCAGATCCCAACAAACACACCGCAAAAAGAGTTACATCATATGGATCTCCAAGAGACCATTGTATTGAGAATTCAGCGAGAGAGAGAAAGCCATCTAGCTACTAACTACAGACCCGAAGGTCTACAAAGAACTACTCACGCATCATCGAAGAGGCACCAATGGAGGTGGTGAACCCCATCCGTGATGGTGTCTAGATTGGATCTGGTGGTTTTGGACTCTGCGGCGGCTGGAATTGATTTTTGTCGACTCCCCCTAGGGTTTTGGGAATATTGGGGGTATTTATAGAGAAAAGAGGCGGTCCGGGGGGCACCCGAGGTGGGCACAACCCACCAGGGCGCGCCTGGGCCTCCTGGCGCTCCCTGGTGGGTTGTGCTCTCCTCGGAGCACCCCCAGGCTCGGCCAGGGCCCATTATGTGTCTTCTGGTCCAAAAAAATCTCGGTGAAGTTTCGTTGCATTTGGATTCCGTCTGATATTGATTTCCTGCGATGTAAAAAACATGCAGAAAACAGCAACTGGCACTTGGCTCTATGTCAATAGGTTAGTACCAAAAAATGACTATAAATGATTATAAAACATCCAAAATTGATAATATAACAGCATGGAACAATCAAAAATTATAGATACGTTGGAGACGTATCAGCACCCCCAAGCTTAACTCCTACTCGTCCTCGAGTAGGTAAGTGATAAAAACAGAATTTTTGATGTGGAATGTTGTCTAACATGTGATATCATATTCTTTTCTTTGTAGCATGGACATTTGGACTTTTATGTGATTCAAAGCAATAGTCTAGTTTTGACATGATAATTTAAATACTCAAGCATATCTATAAACAACCATGTCTTTCAAAATATCAATGCTAAAATAAGTTATCCCTAGCCCATCATGCTCAACCATTGATCCATTCATGAAACACACTCGCATATTAGCTACACCCAATACTCAAGTATGATCATATTGCCTCTTAGTTGGTGCTTTTATAAGAGAAGATGGAGACTCAAATTCAAAATAAAAATTTGCATAAAGTGAAAGAAAGGCCCTTCGCACAGGGAAGTAGGGATTTGTAGAGGTGCCAGATCTCAAAGCGAAAAACTTAGAGATAAAAACATTTTGAGAGGTGTATCCTTCCCACCAACGAAAACAACTTAGAGTTCCCAACACTTTCCATGCTAGATATATCATAGGCGGTTCCCAAACAGAAAATAAAGTTTATTCCTTTTTCCACCATACTTTCACTTTCGATGGCTAGCCGCATCCATGATTGCCCTCCATACAAACACTTTCCAAGGAATTTATTATTTGACAACATAAAGTATATTCATTTTTGATTTCAAGACTGGGCATCCCTAATACCTTTACCTTACACTACTGCAGGATGCTGCTAACGCGACACTACGATCAGAGACCATTCGACGAAACTGTGTGCGATGCCATAATCGCAAACGGTGGTGTAAAAACCCGTCAAACAAGGTGCAAAACGCTTGCGATGACGGATGCATCAAACACGGTTCAGATTTTAGTTCCGTGTGCAATTCAGGGCATACAGTTCAGTTCAATTAATAGTTTTCGATGAGCAGGAACAAAAGAAACGGGCAGCCAGATGAAGGTGTGTGCGATGTACAACATACGGTTCACTCGGATGAACTGTTTGTGATTAGGCAACACAAAAGAAATGGTCAGCCAGATCAAGGTGTGTGCGATGTGTAGCATACAGTTCACTGGGATGAACTATTTGTGATTAGGCAACACAAAAGAAACGGTCAACCAGACCAAGGTGTGTGCAATGCACGACATGCGGTTCACCCGGATGAACTGTTTGCGTTGAGACAAGAGAACAGAAATGGTTCAATATAACAAATACCATAAATATTGCAAGGTTCAAATTCAAAGATTACAATGCCCAAATTCAAACATTGCAAACTGCGTCATTTCTGAAAAGGGATCAGCCGCTGACAAGTCAAGTATGGGTTTGACACAATGATTTCCAATTTCTTTGCCATATACTCTTCCAATACGAAGTTTGGCATTTTTGGAGGCACTTCCATTCCACAGTACCAGCCGGCTCTAATAATCATACCATTTATCTTTCTTAATTAAATGTGTGTTCAACCTTAGTACCTTCAGCACCTTTGCTGTGGCAAGAAAGACCCTGGCGAGTGTAAAATCCGGTGGGGTCCCTCGGTAGTAGTTCAAAGTAGTATTTGAGAGATGCAGATCCAGGCATTCGATGTGATTGTCGTTATAAACATCTTCCACCGGGCCTAATATGCACTGCAAAAGAAGAGAACGTGTTAGTGCCTACATGCAGTTTTCAACACTGCTACACGCCCATTTGGTTTGTAGGATTTGTAAAATGCACCAACGTGCCATCTTCGATCTGGCATGATTAACATGGGCATTTGATTACAATCTAGAAACATGTAGCCTTCTTCACAAGAGGTTGGATTGGATGAAAAATTCCCTAAGAAAACTAGTACAGATGAATCCAAAGGAGAAATGCTTATGGACGATTGTAACCATACGAATGAAGCAACCAATATGGGGTGGGGGTGTATGTCCTAAAATCCTCCAAAATTCCTTCAGAAATCGTAGTACATTGTCATTGTAAACTTGAGAAAAGGTGCAAAAAATTGAACTCCCTTCTGGGTAACATTTAACAGGAAAGGAACATCACCTCGATATACAACTTCTTCAGGCACGGAAAGCATCTCAGGCAACTGAAAACTTGGTCCAGGTTGGGGACGACAGATTAGTGCCAGGACCTTCACTGTGCCCAGAGTCTGGGTGAAGCTTCGCTGGATGACAGACAAACATACATCTTCAAAACTAGAAATAACGTTGATATCAAGAAGGAGAGGTATATAAGGCGACTGTTGTACCTGAAAGTTGTAGTATTTGATAGACGAGTAGCCCACCACTTTCAATTTCGGCGCAGAAATGACAATGATTCTTGTTGGACCTTGTTGATCAACTACAAGTAATCTCTCAAGTGAAGGTGTGTCCTGGATGACCATATTGTGGTCCACCTTTTGTGATCTCTCGTTGGAGCACCAGCAACACACATAAATAGTGCGGAGAGTCCTGGAGGTGATGTGCAAGGTACTCGACCAATTCATCGCCTGAAGACGAAGGAAATCGAGTGCAGTATAGCCGCGGAGCAGGCGCTCCATGTCATCCTTTGGGATTCGGACGATGACGAGCTCGAGGTGCTTCAGTCGTGGTAGAAAAAGAGTGGTCGCGTCATTAAGGGGGGGAATGGCAGTTCATGAACTTGGCGAGGCACAGCATGGGCGCGAAGCGGGGCGCGGACGTTGGCAGCAAGCTCATATGCCCATCATTATAACTTAGCTTCTCGAGCTGATATATGGCGCGGGATCGGAACCACTCGTCAAGCTTGGCTCGCTCCTTGCCATTGGAACGGAACTTGCCCGCGATAAGGCCTTTGACTGGGCCATGGTGACTGTCGAGGATCTGGGAGAACGCATCCAAGCTTTGGAAATAGCCATGGCAGAGCTTGTGGGCGTGGAGGAGGTCGACAGGGGTGCGGAGCCATAGGGTGCGCCACCGATGGGAAACGACGGCTGTCCTCGCCTGATTTTGGATTGGGAGGAGGGATATGATGACTATCAACATATCATCGGGGAGGTTGTTGATGAAGTCTAGGCCTGCTGGAGTCGCTTGCGGTTCTTTCTCGACCTGCCTCCGCTTGTTGGCAGCCTCGTTCTCCACCTCGTCGGTGGGGACGGAAACTTTTTCTCCATATCACACCGTGCTCCGGTGCTTCAGCAGCCCCGGCGTCGCCACTCCCTCCGATGGGGCGCTTCGGCGGCAGCCTCGTACACTGACGGCTTTGAGGACTCAGAGCGGCGTTGAGGATGCGGGCGAAGAGAGAGGAATTGTGTGTGTGGCGAGGATGGGGGTGCGGCCGCTCGGCGGCGCCATTAATATAGACCAGTGGGAGCGAGGCGGGCGGTGGTCCAAGGCTGTCTCGCTTCCCGGTGAGAACGACTGCTTAATCTCTAGTATGAATGACATCTATGCTTAATTACTGAATTTTAGTTGCAAAAAAATAGATAGTGATATTGATTTTTAGCTACATATTTTAACAAATCGTAGTGTCTCTTGGCTTAGCACCGAAGTCTGGCTTTAATTTGCATACCGTAATCTGAACCGTTTGCGTTGAAGAGATGCACAGATCCTGCGTTGAACAGCTTGTACGCTTCTCGGTGAGCCTGCGCACCGGACTGCGCTCGCACGCCTCCCGTTCAGTCAAGCAGTTGTCCACACGGCACCTCCTATAGCCATTAAAACCAAGACACGTGGTGTCACGTGAATGGTTAACCGAACGCACACGGTTTGAATTATACAAACGTTTGAGATATTAAAGTGTCAGCTATTTTTTTCAAAATGCCTTCGTTGGCTGTCATTATTCGAGTGCGCCTTCTCTCAAAATGGACACGAAAAATACCACAGCATGCTGGTGCCCTTCCATGATAGCATGCCAAGTTTCATGAATTTCAGGCGAGTTTTAGATTTACTAGAATTTAAAAACAAAGTATCTCAAAGTTTTGCCAGCAATCAACGGTGCCCTAGTGTTTGAAATTCATTCCCATTTCTTGCATGGGACCTAAGCATGCACCCAAGGACACATATTTGATTTTTCAACCAATTTATATGCACTGCAGCATGCACATGTAGTTCAAATTTGAATTATGCACATAAATGCATTGTCTTAGTTAATGCATAAAAATGTCCAAACGAAACCCGAAAAATCAAAAAAATTCACACAACACTCCTGTTGTTCTATGTTGACACTAGAAAAAAATTTGAAAGCACTAAGAGGCAATGGATATCGTTTCGTCCCCAAAGGTGGGGCATTCCCTCCGAAAACCATCATGCTTGTTGTGAGAAGCTCCGGTTTGTGAGAAGCATATACCCAAACCTGCCCCAAATGGGACAAAAAATTTACCACGGCATGTCGATGCCGCTCCATGATAGCATGCCAAGTTTCATGAATTTCAGACGAGTTTTGGATTTACTAGAATTTGAAAACCAGGCATCTCAATGTTTTGCCAGCAATCAACGGTGCCCTAGTGTTTGAAATTCATTCCCATTTCTTGCATGGGACCTAAGCATGCACCCGAGGACACAGATTTGATTTTTCAACCAATTTATATGCACTGGAGCATGCGCATGTAGTTCAAATTTGAATTATGCACATAAATGCATTGAGAACTCAGTTAATGCATAAAAATGTCCAAACGAACCCCAGAAAATCACAAAAATTCACACAACACTCCTTTTGTTCTATGTTGACACGAGAAAAAAATTTGAAAGCAATAAGAGGCAATGGATATCGTTTCGTCCCGAAAGGTGGGGCGTTCCCTACCGAAAACCATCATGCTTGTTGTGAGAAGCTCCGGTTTGTGAGAAGCATATACCCAAACCTGCCCCAAATGGGACAAAAAATTTACCACGGCATGTTGATGCTGCTCCATGATAGCATGCCAAGTTTCATGAATTTCATATGAGTTTTGGATTTACTAGAATTTGAAAACCAGGCATCTCAATGTTTTGCCGGCAATCAACGGTGCCATGGTGTTTGAAATTCATTCCCATTTCTTGCATGGGACCTAAGCATGCACCCAAGGACAAAGATTTGATTTTTCAACAAATTTATACGCACTGGAGCATGTGCATGTAGTTCAAATTTGAATTATGCACATAAATGCATTGAAAACTCACTTAATGCATAAAAATGTCCAAACGAACCCTGAATAATTCCAATTCTTTTATGATCACTGCAGATAAAAGGTCTAGCAATTCAAACACCGTCCATGGCCGCTGTGACCCCATTATGTAATTCAAATCAAGACGAAAAATCAAGTAGATCCCACACAGTTTATTATAACCAACCGTGTGAGATGCGGCACAAAATATCTTTGGACCGTGTCTGAATAAGGGACCGTGTCTGATGACACTTTGCGTGCCAGTTTTTTGGCTGAAGCGATTCCAAATTTTCGGCTTCCGCGGAAATATCTTCCTCCCCGCCCCCTCCCCCTTACCAAAAGCTACATTTACCCTATTTCCGCCTTCCTTTCCAAGTTGAAACCTTCACTCCTTGCTTGTAGCGCCGCCGCCTCCTCGCCGGCGACCCTCGTTCACGCTACTCGGCCTCGCCTATCCAGGCAGGTAATCCACACCCGACCCCCATCCTCCTCCTCCTTCCACATCCTACATGCCCCGACTGCCGACGCGAGCACGACATGTTCCACCCAAATCACCGACCCCTCCACCAAATAAGTGCTGGCCTAAGCCATGGTGCACGCAGTATAGCTAGGACCTCAAGGAGCATTTGGCAGCGGAGAAGCAAATCGCGGCCGCACGCGCGGATGAGGTCGCGATGGTTGCCATTCGTGCCGATCCCCTGATCTTGGAGGAGCACCTCGCCGTCGAGGCCACCGTTGAAGCCTCGTGCGCCGACGCCGCGATGCGGTTGGCTGCTTTAAACGACAGTTTGTGGCATTTTCTCGAGGCCACCATCCATGCCTTCGACGAAGACTACGAGGTGTTTTCTCAGCATGCACGTGCTTACCTCATCTCGAGAGCCAGCAGGTTGGTGCCCGGAGCGTCTCAAGCAACTCACCACTACAACGAGGGCACCCACGATGCGGAGGCCTCGCCTTCTTCCATGTCCAAGGATCCAATCGTCATCGATATCTCCGAAAATGAGGAGTAGCTTCTCTTATTAGCTCACTATAAGGACCCATGTTCAGTTTGCTAGCTACTGCCTTTCCTTAACAAATTCTAGTGAATTGTGCTATCTACTTTTACCATGCAATCTTCTGCTATATTGTATATGTTCTATATGTCATGCAATGTGGTGTTCAATTAACTGCTTGGTTCAATTCTGCAAATGTGATGTTCAATTCTTCAGGGTGCAATATTTCCAAGTTGTTAAGCATGCTTGGTTTGGTTAACTGTCTGATCTTCTATTAGGAGTATGTTATATTGTTCAATTGGTGTTTAGTGAACTGCTTGGTTCATTTGTTGTGGCTTGGTTCACTTGTTGTGGTGTTTAGTTAACTGCTTGGTTCAATTCTGCAATGCGATGTTCAATTGTTGTGGCTGCATTCTGTTATTGCATACCATGTGAGGAATAAATCAAATTTGGCTGTACTAAATACATGAGAAACAAATACAATTGCTATATTTCCAAGTTGTTAAGCATGCTTGGTTTGGTTAACTGTCTGATCTTCTATTAGGAGTATTTTATATTGTGCAATATGGTGCTCAGTTAACGTTTGGTTCATTTGTTGTGGTGTTTAGTTAACTGCTTGGTTCAATTCTGCAATGCGATGTTCAATTGATGTGGCTGCATTCTCTTATTGTATAGCATGTGAGGAATAAATCGAATTTGGCTGTACTAAATACATGAGAAACAAATACAATTGCTATATTTCCAAGTTGTTAAGCATACTTGGTTTGGTTAACTGTCTGATCTTCTATTAGGAGTATGTTATATTGTGCAATGTGGTGCCCAGTTAACGTTTGGTTCAATTCTACAATGCAATGTTCAATTGCTGTGGCTGCATTCTATTATTGTATACCATGTGAGGAATAAATCAAATTTGGCTGCACTTAACATGAGAAACATATACAAGTGCTATATTTCCTAGTTCTTAATCATGCTTGGTTTGGATAAATGGGTATTCCATGTGGCTTGAATTAATTTGATGAATCTGCAATGTGCTTATTTATCACCAACATATTTTACTGATAGCATGCGAACCCTTACTTAACCTGATGACTAACTACCTTATATGTGTTGCAGGGAAACAATGGGAAGCACTGAGCTTTACAAGATGGTACTAACTATTATACCTTGCCTTTTTGTATTCATTCGCCCCAATTCCAATATAGAGAAGATATTTATGCACATCCTTGTTTTCAGGCTTCACTGATGATTACCTCTCAAACCACCTCTATAGTCAGTAGGCGAGGAAAGTTTTCATACAACACCCACAGTTCAATATTGAAGTGTCCCTGAAGAGGTCGAAGGATGGACGGTCAATCATCCACAGGCACTGGCGTAAAGTTGCAAAGACCTTCAACATGAATGAAGGCTCAATATTCGCCTTCCGCTTCAGCAGTTTTCCAAATGAGATGCATCTCTCTATGTACCGTCTATGATGCTAATTTCGAAAGGTTCTAGATGTTGCATGTGAAACTTGCTGCTGGTGTAGTTGTGTAATGGGGTAGCTGAGTGCTGAGGCTATATCATGTTGTACTCCGATGTATTTCAATTATGAAATCAAGCTTCCTTAATATGGAAATGGAATATATTATGTGCTTAATATGAATGTCAATTAGATTAGTGAATGGATTATTAATAATAGGGCAATTAGCCCGCTAATTGGCCAATTAGCTTGCTAATTGGGTTTTCCTATTGCAAACGGTTAATGAGAAACCACCATGGGCGATGACCTCAGGAAACGCATGCAGTTTCTAGGAATAAACCGTGTTGGATCAATGAACAATCACACACGACATTCTCTTCAAAACTGTTTGCGTTACGCCACCTTGCACAAACGTTTTCCTTGTAGTGACTGTGTGGGTTGTATATACGAACGGAAACGTTTAGTGGTGACTGACTGTGTGGGATGCACTTACGACTGGAAATGATTTCGCTTGTATAATTGTATTTTTAGCACTACTATACATATTTCTGTATTTGAGTGCTCGCCGGTCGCACACGACCTCATTTTGCCGAGCGTGTGTGCCAGGAGGGCATATCCCCAATGGTTTCTGGGTCATGTGGGAAGGACCCCCCTATTGCCCACACTCACTTGGCGACGGTTCCGAATGCCATCGCGGAAAGGGGTTACAAACCGTATGTTTAGGACCGACGCGTACCAGTGTTACTCTCGTGCAATGACAAGTGAATAGACACTCATCGTGAGAATAACACATCTAGCATGGAAAATATTAGCCACCCCTCACCGCTCCGCGAGCAGTACGAACACACAAAAGAGAAGTTTATTTTGAAAATTAGAGATGGCACATACAAATTTGCTTAGAACGGCAAAAGAATACCGCATATAGGTAGATATAGTGGACTCATGTGGCAAAACTGGTTTAAAGCTTTTTGGATGCACAAGTAGAGATTATACTTAGTGCAAAAATGAAGGCTAGCCAAAGATTGAGAAGTGACCAACCAAGAAACGAATAATCTCATAAGCAAGCATTAAGCATAATTAACACCAAATAATGCACCACAAGTAGGATATAATTTCATTGCATGACTATTGACTTTCGTGCTTGCATAGGGAATCACAAACCTTAACACCAATATTCTTACTAAAGCATAATTACTCATCAACATGACTCACATATCACATCATCATATCTCAAAACTATTACAAGGAATCAAGTTTATTTTGTCCAATGATCTTCATGAAAGTTTTATTATATCCTTCTTGGATATCTATCACTTTGGGACTAATTTTCATATGTTGCTTTTGATAAGCTCAAACAAATATAAGTGAAGATCATGAGCATAAGTTTTTTTTCTTTCTCTCAAAATAATTTAAGTTAAGCAAGAGAGAATTTATTGAAAATTTTACTAACTCTCAAATAAATCTAAGTGAAGCAAGAGAGCATTTCTTCAAAAATACTAAAGCACACCGTGCTCAAAAAGATATAAGTGAAGCACTAGAGCAAGTCCATAGCTCATAAAAGATTTAAGTGAAGCATAAAGAGAAATTCTAGCAAGTCATGAAATAATTTTGGGTCTCTCAAATAGGTGTGTCCAGCAAGGGATCAAGACTTAAAACACAAAATAAAACAAGCAAAGACTCATATCATACAAGACGCTCCAAGCAAAACACATAGTATGTGACGAATAAAAATATAGCTTCGAGTAAAATACCGATGGTCGTTAGAAGAAAGAGGGGATGCCACTCGGGGGCATCCCCAAGCTTAGTTGTTTGCTCACTTTTGGATAATAGCTTGGGATGCCGGGGCATCCCCAAGCTTAGGCTCTTCTACTCATTATTCCTTGATCCATCATAAGATAACCCCAAACTTGAAAACTTCAATCACACAAAACTCAACAAAACCTTCGTGAGATCCGTTAGTATAAGAAAGCAAACCACTACTATAAGTACTGTATCAAACCAATTCATATTTTTTTTGCATTATACCTACTGTATTCCAACTTTTCTGTGGCAAAAACTCATCAAAGAAAACCATAGAGCCATCAAAACAAGCACACAACGCAATGAAAACAAAATCTGTCAAAATAGAACAGTCTGTAGCAATCTGACTATTTCAAATACTTCTGTAACTCCAACAATTCTGAAAAATTAGGACGACCTGGGTAATTTGCATATTAATCTTCTGCCAAAATAATTGACATTTTATCACGCTCTGGTTATTTTTAACAATTGTTTTCGTGAGCGCATAAGTTTCTGTTTTTCAGCAAGATCAAACAACTATCATCCAAGAAGATCCTAAAGGCTTTACTTGGCACAAACACTAATTAAAACACACACAAAAAATCATAACAGTAGCATAATTTTGCAAACACTCAAGAACAGGAAGCAAAAAGAAAAAATAAATTTTATTCATTGGATTGCCTCCCAACAAGCGCTATTGTTTCACGCCCCTAGCTAGGCCTAATATTTCAACGATGCTCACACGTAAGATAAGAATTGAAAAACAAAGAGAGCATCATGAAGCGTGTGACAAACACATTTAAGTCTAACATACTTCCTATGCATAGGAATTTTATAAGCAAACAAATTGTCAAGACAAGAAACATCTATCCTATGCACAGAAGAGAAATAAAACATTGACGGTCTCAACATAACGAGAGGTAATTTAGTAACACAAAAATTTCTAAAACTATATTTTCCTCTCTCATAATAATTACATGTAGGATAATAATCAAATTCAACAATATAACTATCACAAATATTCTCTTCATGATCCACATGCATGCAAAGTTGACACTCTTCCAAAATAGTGGGATTATCATCAAATAAAGTCATGACCTCTTCAAGCCCACTTTTAACAAAAAATTCAAAAGATTGAACACTCTCCAAATATGTGGGATTACTTTTAACTAATGTTGACACTCTTCTAAACCCACTTTTAATATTATCGCAAGTCATGAGGTTTAAATAAATTTTCAAGATCATAAGAATGATTATCACCCCAATCATGATCATTGTAATAAGTAGTGGACATAGCAATATTAGCATCCCCAAGCTTGGGGTTTTGCATATTATTAGCACAATTGACATTAACATAATTTATAATAAAATCATTGCAATCATGCTTTTCATTCAAGGAGCTACCATGAATCACTTCATAAATTTCTTCTTCACAATTTTCAGATTCACGAATCTCAAGCAAAACTTCATAAAGATAATCTAGTGCACTCAAATCACTAGCAATTGGCTCATCATAACTGGATATTTTGAAAAGATTAGCAAGTGGATGAGGATCCATATCAAAAGATTTTTAGCAAGAAAAGATGGAAGCAAATAGAAGGCACATGGCAACACAAGCAAACATGAGATCTGACGAAAAACGGTGAATGAATAAGAGGGCGAATAAAACGGCAAATTTTTGTGAAGTGGGGGAGAGGAAAACAAGAGGCAAATGGAAAATAATGTAAATTTCTAGGAGATGAGATTTGTGATTAGGAACCTGGTATATGTTGAAGATCCTCCCCGGCAATGGTGCCAGAAATTCCTTTTGATGTCTGCTAGGACTACGTCAGTATTTCCCCAAAGAGGAAGGGATGATGCAGCACAACGACGGTAGGTATTTCCCTCAGTGAAGAAACCAAGGTTATTGAACCAGTAGGAGAACCAAGCAACACAATGTAAACAGCCCCTGCACACAAATAACAACCACTCGCAACCCGACGTGTTAAAGGGGTTGTCAATCCCTTTCGGGTAACGGCGCCAGAGATGGTGCACGGACGGGACTAAGTTGTAATAGATTGAATAAATAGATCACAAATAAAATAAAACACAGCAAGGTATTTTTGTATTTTTGGTTTAATAGATCTGAAAATAAATGCAAAGGAAAAGTAGATCGCAAAGGAAAATATATGAGAAAGAGACTCGGGGGCCGTAGGTTTCACTAGTGGCTTCTCTCGAGAAAAATAGCAAACGGTGGGTAAACAAATTACTGTTGGGCAATTGATAGAACTTCAAATAATCATGACGATATCCAGGCAATGATCATTATATAGGCATCACGTCCAAGATTAGTAGACCGACTCCTGCCTGCATCTACTACTATTACTCCACACATCGACCGCTATCCAGCATGCATCTAGTGTATTAAGTTCATGGAGAAATGGAGTAATGCAATAAGAACGATGACATGATGTAGACAAGATATATCTATATAGAAATAGACCCCATTGTTTTATCCTTAGTAGCAATAATACATACGTGTCGGTTCCCCTTCTGTCACTGGGATCAAGCACCATAAGATCGAACCCACTACAAAGCACCTCTTCCCACTGAAAGATAAATAGATCAAGCTGGCCAAACAAAACCCAAATATCGGAGAAGAAATACAAGGCTATAAGAGATCATGCATAAAAGAGATCAAAGAAACTCAAATACTTTCATGGATATAAAAAGATATAACTGATCATAAACTCAAAGTTCATCAGATCCCAACAAACACACCGCAAAAAGAGTTACACACTGGTGCACGTCGGTGCTATACAAATGGTTTTTAACCCCTTTCCACGACGGCATTTGGAACCGTCACTAAGTGAGTGTGGGCGATAGGGGGGTCCTTCCCACACGACCCAAAAACCGTCGGGGATAGGGAGCCTTGACGCAAACAATTGTCCCTATGTAACCATTTCCGATATCTCGAATATCCCAAACGCTTCATCCTTGCTACTCGTTTGTGCTCGCATTGCCATCGCAGTCGGAGTTTTGTGGTTTTACCTAAAACCAGGCAGATTCTAGGCACGGGAGCTTTCCAGACAGATTCCAAGCACGGGAGATTTACGATGCCTGGCACATCACAAACAGTTCATGATTGTAAACCGTGTACGATAGGTAGACAATCACACACATTTAGTTCTCCCGCATCGTATGTGATAGTGTCTGACATCACACATACTTTGCAAATGGCAACTGTGTGCATTGTTACACACGTTTCCTCTTCATGAACCGTGTCAGATTATGATGTATATCGCACACGCTGTGCTTTACTAACCGTGTGCGCCGTAATGACCTGCACACCCTAATTTCGCCCTAATTTAATTGCTGCTATTTAAAATTGTACCTAATTTAAACTTGAAAGTAGGATATAGCTTTATTCATATCCATCAGGTTCAAACAACCAATGCATTAGTCGATTCACAGGTACATATGTTTAAGAATTACATAAGCACCAAATATAGAATGATGAACCAGGGTTCTATACTTGTACTATTACGGATGGAAAAGAAAGAGGCGACAAACATTCCGGATGCTGAACAAGGTGAAGCGGAATGGCCCTATTGTGCTCTCCTGGATGCAGAAGGCATGCAGGACTCTAGTCCAACCCCTTGTGATGGCCGCCCGCTAATCATGTAGTTTGAGAGGTAATCCTGAGTAAACTGCTTCAGGATCCACTGCAAAAGAAAAAAAGATTCAGACATTGTCATCTAAAACAACTCATTATGGGCAGTAAAAAGAAGGCTACAAGTTTCTTACTTACCATCCTGCAGTTCACTGTTGTCTTGCATAAAGTGTAAACAAATAGTTCGATTGACATCTTTTGACCCATTTTAATAACAATCTTTATTAGTTTCCTCACTTGATGCTGGTTCATGAATATCTCATTGCCCCATACACAAAAAGGGTCGAAGTGTGGATCTTTGGCAATGATATATGTACCTAAAAGCACCAAGTTAATATTAGAACCTAAACAACAATTGAAAAATGATGTAGTACAACACTCCCTCCATCCCATTATATAAGATTTTATTACATGTATATCTAGACATCATCAGAACATTAAGGTAACACTCTTCCTTGTTGCTATGTAGCCTAGGATTGCATATTTAGTCATTCAGTACAATGCATGTTACTATGTAGCCTCAGATATATTAAATATGGCCCTAGTTAACCTACCGATAAATGGGTTATAGATATATTCAGTGAAATGTCCGATTCGACGATTAATCCCTTATCAGCCCCACGCTATATGGTACCAGCTACCGATATCCTGAACAGTGAGCACATATAAGCAATGCGATGAAACTAACCTCAATGGAAAACAACATTGTTCTCAATATTGTCCTGCATGAGTACATATAAAGGCATGTTAAGCACAACAGGCTAAACATCAACCAAATATATCCATGGTAGACAACATAATCTACAAATGATAGCTTTAGTGTGCAGGCTTAAGAATGCTAGTTAAGCAAAATAAGAAGTGGAAAGGTGTGTTGACTGCATCATGCATAACATTTAGAAACAAGCAAATAGTCATTCAAACTGGTATTGTGCAGGTCTAAAGTACACTAGTTATTGTTAAAAAAATGAAAAGGCATGTTAACTGCAATATCCTTAACATCGTAATTCATAGTGGTATTGTTGAAACTGTTATTGATGAAATTGTACTGCACGGCAAATAGTTGCACATATAGAGCATCACATTGTGAAGAACTGAAATAAACAACTCATAAGGCCATCTCTAGCCGATCCTTAAAAAGTTAAAGGACTAAAACCCTTAGTGGATATATATACTCCAGCAATTTTTGGCCTTTTCTAGTCGATCCCCTAAACTTAAGGTTGTAAACTTCAATTTGATCAAGTTCAAAGCAGGTTCAACCGAAAGTAGCATGCATTCAAACATAAACATAGATAGTTTTGCATAACCGAACATAAAACATAAATTTAAACTAAGATAAACTACTTTCGGTCGAAGCAGAGGTCGAGCCAATCCTTCCTTGTCATGCACGGTGTGCCCTGAGCCGGGTCCGGGCCGGTGCCGTCGTCGGGGTCGTTGGGGAAGGCACTCCTCCACTTGTCAATGTCGATCTCCTCATCCTCGGGGCCCACCTCGACGCCCTCCGCACCATCGTCGCCGCCACCTTCGACCTCGTCATCGGAGGAGAGCGTGATAACCTCACAGCCCTCCGTGCCGTCGTCCTCGCCGCCTTCGACCTCGTCATCGGAGGAGAGCGCGATAACCTCGTTGCCCTCCGCACCGGCAAAGATCGCCCGCTCCGCCTCCACGAGCTCCGGGTGCTGCGGGCGGAGCTCTTGCATGTAGGCCTCGTCGGCGGCCTTGGCCTCGAGGCGCTCCCATGCCTCGCGGTCCTCCCGTGCCATAGCCGAGCTCACCACCCCTGGCTCCAGTGGAACGAGGCCGACCAGATGTGTGCCGAAGGGGAAATTGAGCCTAGCTGTCGCGTCGTGGTAGCTAACCTGCCAGCGGCCGTACTCCATGGTCGCGAGCTCGGCCATGTGGAAGCTACCGATCCACCGGCGGGTGTGGGTCTCCTGATTTGTAATCTCGGCAACCCACATCCCCCATCGCCACTGCCAAACCCTGAGGTAGGACCTCGTCGGCTGCCGGGTCCGAGGGAGGACGGGGAAGTCCCCGAACCGGCGTAGGGGCACGGCGGCGGGCGGATCAGGGGACCGGCGACAGTGGATCGAGCCCGCGGAGGACGACGGGGACACCTCGGCAGCCACCTTGCCGGCGTCAGGCGAAAAGGCCGCGATAAACCTCTTTTTGGCCATTGGCTCCTCGAGCTCCCCGGCACATAGGCAGAGGTTGAGGATGGATGCGCCGGCGATGGCGGTGACCTACCAATGGTTTCGAGGGTTGTGTGTGTCTGTGTGAGCGGAGGTTTTGGGGAGTGTGTGATGTGTGTGGAGGGGGGCGGGGGGCAAGGTGGTGTTTGAGGAAATACTGCGGCAACTGAAAATTTTACTAGGCGGGAGTAACAAGGCGGGGCTACTGAAAATTTGGATCAAGGGCGAGCAGATATTTTTGAGATTGCGAGGGATGCAGAGGTGGGAGTAAAATGCCGGGGCTACTGAAAATTTGAATCAAGGGACTGAAGCAGAGCGGGAGTAACAGACATCACACACGGTCCGCACATACTAATCGTGTGCTATCAAACATTAAAACCTTCCAGGCAGTAGATATTTTTGAGATTATGAGGCAGTAATATTTTCGAGATCGCGAGGGATGCAAAGGCGGGAGTATTTGGGGAGCGAGCTAGTGTGCTTGACACGCCGGCTGTGGACTGTAGCCGACACACCTTCTCGCGTAAGCCATAGGCGTACTATACACCGACGGTGCTCCAGGATATTTTGTACTACATCTCACACGGTTGGTGATAATAAGCTGTGTGGGATCTACTTGATTTTTCATCTTGATTTGAATTACATAATGGGGTCACAGCGGCAATGGACGGTGTTTGAATTGCTAGACCTTTTATCTGCAGTGAACATGCAACTATATGTGTGTCGTAAAAGAATTGGAATTATTCAGGGTTCGTTTGGACATTTTATACATTAAACTGGTTTTCTAGCCATTTCAGGTGCACAATTCAAATTCGAAATGCATGCACATGCTCCGGTGCATATAATTGGTTGAAAAATCAAATCTGTGTCCTTGGGTGCATGCTTAGGTCCCATGCAAGAAATGGGAATGAATTTTAAACACCAGGGCACTGTTGATTGCCGGCAAAACGTTGAGATACCTGGTTTTTAAATTCTACTAAATCCAAAACTCATCTGAAATTCATGAAACTTGGCATGGTATCATGGAGCGGCATGAACATGCCATGGTAAATTTTTTGCCCTATTGGGGGCAGGTTTGGGTATAAGCTTCTCACAAACCAAAGCTTCTCACAACAAGCGTGATGGTTTCGGTAGGGAACGTGCCACCTTTGGGGATGGAACGATATCCGTTGCCTCTTATTGCTTTCAAAAAATTTCTAGTGTCAACATAGAATAACAAAAGTGTTGTGTTTAATTTTGGAAATTTTCGGGGTTCGTTTGGCCTTTTTTATAAATTAATTGGGTTTCTGGGCATTTAATGTGCATAATGCAAATTTCAACTACAAGCACATGCTCCGGTGCATATAAATTGGTTGAAAAATCACATGTCTATCATTGGGTGAATTTCTAGGTCCCATGCAAGAAATGGGAATGAAATTCAAACACCAGGGCACAGTTGATTGCCGGCAAAACATTGAGATGCCTGGTTTTTAAATTCTAGTAAATCCAAAAATCGTGTGAAATTCATGAAACTTGGCATGCTATCATGGAGCGGCATCAACATGCCGTGGTAAATTTTTTGTCCCATTTGGGGCAGGATTGGGTATAAGCTTCTCACAAACCAGAGCTTCTCACAACAAGCGTGATGGTTTCGGTAGGGAACGTGCCACCTTTGGGGACGGAACGATATCCGTTGCCTCTTATTGCTTTCAAAAAAATTCTAGTGTCAACACAAAACAACAGGAGTGTTGTGTTTAATTTTGGAATTTTTCTGGGTTCGTTTGGCCTTTTTTATACATTAATTGAGTTTCTGGGCATTTAATGTGCATAATTCAAATTTGAACTGCAAGCACATGCTCCAGTGCACCAAAGTTGGTTGAAAAATCACATGTGTGTCCTTGGGTGAATTTCTAGGTCCCATGCAAGAGATGGAAATGAAATTCAAACACCAGGGCACTGTTGATTGCCGACAAAACGTTGAGGTACCTGGTTTTTAAATTCTAGTAAATCTAAAACTCGTCTGAAATTCATGAAACTTGGCATGCTATCATGGAGCGGCATCAACATGTCGTGGTAAAAATTTTGTCCCATTTGGGGCAGGTTTGGGTATAAGCTTCTCACAAACCAGAGCTTCTCACAACAAGCGTGATGGTTTCGGTAGGGAACGTGCCACCTTTGGGGACGGAACGATATCCGTTGCCTCTTATTGCTGTCAAAAAATTTCTAGTGTCAACATAGAACAACAGGAGTGTTGTCTTTAATTTTGGAATTTTTCGAGGTTCGTTTGGCCTTTTTTATACAATAATTGAGTTTCTGGGCATTTAGTGTGCATAATTCAAATTTGAACTACAAGCACATGCTCCAGTGCACCAAAGTTGGTTGAAAAATCACATGTGTGTCCTTGGGTGAATTTCTAGGTCCCATGAAAGAGATGGGAATGAAATTCAAACATCTGGCCATCATGGCTCGACCGGAAAGATTAGGAAACTTGGTTTTGTAATTCTTGTAAATCCAAAACACGCCTGAAAATCATGAAACTTGGCATGGTGTCATGACATGGCACCAACATGCTGTGGTAATTTTTCTGTCCGATTTGTGAAGGCGCACACATTAACAATCAACAAATTCATTTTGGAACAAGTGCTGTCACGTTACAAATCGGAAACACAAGTATTATTGAAACCGTGGGCGTTCTACTTACCAATTACGTGCCGCCACGCGTCCCCTGATTTCATTGGCTACTAGGAGGTCTCGTGCGGGGTAGCTATGGTGTGCGATCAGACCCCTGCGCGTGCTCGTCGGGAGGAGAGCCCTTTGACCTCTATCCGCCGCGCACCTCCCTCCCAACGTCTCCATTAATGGCGCCCGAGCCCTTATTTCACGGTGTGACTATGTCTCACTGGACTGAGATTTGAGAGAGAAAAATGAAAATCTGAAAAGAAAGTTTTGCACGTATCTTGATGTAAGATCCGACGGACCAATATAGCATCGACTGCGACTTATAGCAAGCATGATGAATATAACGACGATGACAGTGGATAATAATTGTCTTACATATTTAGGAACATAACTAAAAAAATCCACATGCGGCAACGCCCGAAATACACAAGGGCAAAAGAAGAAGGAAGACAACGATGTGGCTCGCTGATCTCTACTTTCTTGATGCGTTGCTGCACACCGCGGGAACTACTCTCCGCGGTAAGCGACGATGAGCTCTTTCATGTCCTCAAGATGCTGCTTGAGAGCATCCACGGATTCCTCCACCAGCCTTCTGTGCTCGATGCACAGCATGGCATTCTCGTCCATAAGTTTCTCGACAATGACGCCGGTCCTCTTCAACAAGGCAGTGGTCTCCTCCTGCTGCTCCGCATTTCCGACAATCTTCGCCCTCAGTAGGTCGCGCTCGGCCCGGAGCTTCGCATTGCTCTCATTAATTGTCGGATGACGCCGGTAGACTGTTCAAACAAGGCTTTCAGGTCATCCTGCAACCTCGCCCAGCTGGAGATCTGATCCATCTGCCTAAGGACGATGGTGATACGTCTCCAACGTATCTATAATTTTTGATTGTTCCATGCTATCATATTATCTATTTTGGATGTTCAATGGGCTTTATTATACACTTTTATATTAGTTTTGGGACTAACCTATTAACCGGAGGCCCAGCCCAAATTGTTGTTTTTTTTGCCTATTTTAGTGTTTCGAAGGAAAGGAATATCAAACGGAGTCCAAACGGAATAAAACCTTCGGGAACGTGATTTTCTGAACAAACGTGATCCAGAGGACTTGGAGTGGACGTCAAGAAATCAACGAGGAGGCCACGAGGCAGGGAGGCGCGCCTGCCCCCCTGGGTGTGCCCCCACCCTCGTGGGCCCCTCGTAGCTCTCCTGACCGACCTCTTTCGCCTATATATACTCATATACCCTGGAAACATCAGAACAAGAGCCGAAACCCTATTTCCACCGCCGCAACTCTCTGTACCCGTGAGTTCCCATCTTGGGGCCTTTTCCGGCGCTCCGCTGGAGGGGGCATTGATCACGGAGGGCTTCTACATCAACACCATAGCTTCTCCGATGATGTGTGAGTAGTTTACCTCAGACCTTCGGGTCCATAGTTATTAGCTAGATGGCTTCTTCTCTCTCTTTGGATCTCAGTACAAAGTTCTCCTCGATTCTCTTGGAGATCTATTCGATGTAATCTTCTTTTGCGGTGTGTTTGTCGAGATCCGATGAATTGTGGGTTTATGATCAAGATTATCTATGAACAATATTTGAATCTCCTCTGAATTCTTTTATGTATGATTTGTTATCTTTGCAAGTCTCTTCAAATTATCAGTTTGGTTTGGCCTACTAGATTGATCTTTCTTGCAATGGGAGAAGTGCTTAGCTTTGGGTTCAATCTTGCGGTGCTCGATCCCAGTGATAGAAGGGGAAACGACACGTATTGTATTGTTGCCATCGAGGATAAAAAGATGGGGTTTATATCATATTGCATGAGTTTATCCCTCTACATCATGTCATCTTGCTTAAAGCATTACTCTGTTCTTATGAACTTAATACTCTAGATGCATGCTGGATAGCGGTCGATTTGTGGAGTAATAGTAGTAGATGCAGGCAGGAGTCGGTC